>NW_019272066.1:354468-506716 GCF_002738345.1 Cucurbita maxima
AAAAAAAAAAAAAAAAAAATAGATAAATTTCAAATCTTGAGGCACACAAAACACATGGACTAGCAACTAAAAATGATTGATCCACTACTAGGGCATTTGGTCCAGTGGATAAATTTCAAATCTTGAGTTCAATTTACAAAATGCCCCCACAATTCTATCAAATTAAATAGTTTGTCATTTCTACAAAAATTAAGGCGAACAATCTAGTGCTTTAATAAATACTCTTCAATGATTAAATATTAATGGTGTTGTTAGGTTGAATGGCAGGTCACTACCTCAACCTCATGTATTTATAGATGTGTAACATACGAGTAAATCAATAGATTATCTAATCCGGACGATGTACAACTAAGTTCAGATTGCGCCTAATACTCCTTCACGAACAAAGTAATAATCAACCTCAATCGATGAAAGATTGGATTGGCGGACAGATAGGTGGCACCAATGTTGTCACACCACAGGATAAGTGCTCGTGTTTGCGAGATCCCAAGCTCACGCAAGAGGACTTGGATCTAGATTAATTCGGCAGTAGCATAAGCAACCGCCTTGTATTCGCCCTCTGTTCTAGAACGAGAAACTGTCGATTATTTCCTTGAACTCCAGGAGATAAGATTGCCACCAAAGATATCACTAGTGTCATGTAGATAATGGAGTGTCATGTAAACTGATGGGTTCCAACTTTCCAAGCCTCCATTTGCTTATTTTTTTTTTAAAAAACTAACTATTTGGGCTCTAAAATGTTGGATATGGAGGCTGACTATTTATACTAGAATGGGACTCTCATATAAAACTAACTATTTGGACTTAGAAGGTTGGATATGGAGGCTGACTATTTATACTAGAATATTGGATATGGAGGCTGACTATTTATAGCAAAAATATGATTGAGATATATATACTAAATATTTATATATAGTAGGCAGTTATATCTATATGCATATATATATATATATAATAAACTAAAATCATATATATACTCATTAGTCAGTGCTTTCAAAATGTATATTTCTCCTTCTTCATATCCTCTCTTTGCATACCTTAAAGTCATTAATACAAAACTTTTAGTCAATATTTCTCCTTACATTTTCTCTACATGTTCTTTGTGTTCATTTAAATCGAGTATGTGCGTTGTTGTGTTATCCTAATAACTGGTATCAGAGCGAGATGAGATTCACCACGAGATGTGAAGATGGAAAGTTCAAAGACAAGAATTGAAAATTTTGATGGATTCGATATCAATTTCTAGAAGATGCAGATTGAAGATTATATGACAAGAAAGATCCTTAGAAACCCCTTTTGAGGGTGAAGTCGAATACCATAACCACGAAGGAGTGGAAGCTCAAGGATTGTCACGCCTTAGGGTTGATTTGGTTGACGCTGTCCAGAAACATGACATTCAACATCATTAAAGAGAAGACGACATCGGGCCTATAGAAGGTGCTGTAAAATATGTACGAAAATTCGTCGGCTATGAACATGGTGTATTTGATGCAGAGGTTGTTCAATCTACAAATGTCTGAAGGTAGCTTTGTTGCAGATCATATAAATTAGTTCAACGTGATTGAAAGTCAATTGAGCTCGGTGGAAATTATGTTCAAAAATGAAATTAAAGCATTGATTTTGATGTCATCTTTATCTGAGTCGTGGTATACTGTTGTTGCTGCAATCAACAGTTCACGAGTATCTGATAAACTGAAATTTGATGAAATTCGAGATGTCATCGAAAGTATTCCCAAACGAGAAGTAAATTAAAGAGCCCAAACAAACATGGGCGATCAAAATCAAGGAATCGAGAAAAATCTCCGAACAAACCGAACGTAAAGTGTGGAAATTGTGGAGAAAAATGACACTTTTGGATAAATTGTACAAAATTGAAGAAAAGAAAAACCATATATTTGAAGATGACATTGATTCTATATTCAACAGACGATACAGGGGATGCTCTAATTCGTAGCATGAATAGCCAAATTGAATTCTTGATTTTAGATTCAGTTGCATCGTTTCATTTGTCTTCAAGTAAGAAATTGTTGTAAAATTTCAAATAAGGAAATTTTGGGAAGGTGTATCTTGCCGACAACAAAACGTTAGAGATTGAAGGGAAGAGAAATGCCTGCATACAAACTCTAACAAGAAATGGGTGGACGTTATAGGATGTCAGATGTATTCTTGATCTCAAGAAGAATCTGATCTCTATTGGTCAGTTGGATAGCACAGGTTATGCAGCCAAGTTTGGAAAGAATTTAGGGAAGATTGTGAAGGGTGTCATGGTGGTAGCATGACACAAAATCTAGAATCCTATACACTACTATAGGGTGTATAAACATGGTCGTTGTTGCTACGAGTGCTTTCAATTAAAGTCAACTTGAATTTGAAGCACTCTGAGCAACAACAATCATGTTCATACACCCTACAGTAGTGTCAATAGACTTGCACATATGAGATTCAAAGAAATGAAGATGATGGCTGCAAATGGTGTTTTAGAAGGCCTAAAATATATTGATATGGGTGTTTTTGAGAACTGTGTCATGGAAAAATATAAATGAGCTAGCTTCACAAAAGCTGCCAAAGAACCATAGAAAGTGCGATTGGAAATGGTCCATACAGACGTTTAGGAACCATCTCCAATTTCATCATTTCTAGTACCAAAATTTCATTGGTTAGATGTCTCGCACTCTGCAGCAACAACTCTTTGTTTTTCTAAGGCTATTCAGATATCTAGACACTATAACTTTGATCCAGTATTGCCTTATATGGTTAACATTCACTCTTTAATGTCCAAGGACATTTTATAAATACCACGAAACTCAAAACATACAATAAATTCATAAAGTTTTAAAACATATCATATACTTCGAAATAGGGTTAGATTGCTTACTTGATCGTGGCGAGACGTGTCATCGAACTAAGTCATTGAGATATACGACTCTTTATTCTAAGAAAAAATCTATAGAATCTAAAATTCGACCGCCCTAATAGAAACTAAAATTCAAAGTGAAAACAAATAAAAATAAAATAAAATTAATATAAAATAAGAAAATACTATAAAATTAAAATAAGATTTAGAGTTTAATCTATCTTTACAAAGATATTTTTCTCTTAATTTATAATTAGTCATAAAAAGAAATAATTGGTCGTTCCTTTACCGGATTCAAATCCAATTTCTTCACAAAACTCTACAAAATTTCTCTCTAACTCTCAAAACAATTCCGCTTCTTTATTTTCTTCTTTTTCCACATTATTGAACTCTAATTAGGGATCTGACTGTCCTCTACTTAGGAAAGATGAGTAAAATGAAAAAAATGAGAAATTAATATTCATTCGAATTCACGTTACAATATAACATAATATAATACATGTCAAACACTCACAAAGTACGACACGTGGAGGGGCTATGGAGCACGCGTTGTTAATACCTCATACAATTCATCCAACCAAGCCAATAGTAATACCATTTACCTGGTTGGTCCAAAGAGAAGTCACTAAATTTTTTGTATTGATGTTCGTTAGATCCTACTCATTGATGTCTAGTTCCAAAGCTAAATCCATACCGACTTCCTTCACTCTCTTTCTTTTTCTCCTTCTTTATTCAAATCCGTATTGGTTAGGGATAAAGAAAGGATGAGTTGGAGATTGAGTAATGGGAAGAGAAATAAAGAATGTCATAGAGGAAGAGTAGGAAAGGGGAGGAAAGGGAGAACATGAATAAAATGAGCACACGCGCAACTCCTAAGCCAATTTGAACCCCTAGTACCTTAAATAAAGTTGGTCTCCTCTAATAAAACAGGAATTTCTCTTATGATCATTAAATTCTTATAGATTCCAAGCTCAATATCATTAATACAATTATGCTTTATCTTGAACACGCTAAACATGAAACTAAAGTTCGTTCAGTTTAACTCCATTTTATTGCAAATATTGAATGATGTGTATGGTATATTCTTGATTTACCTTAAAGTTCTTGTGACATGATAGTTCATATTAGTTATGTTTTTTGCAAAATCACAGTTAAAAGACAACAACGATGAATCTAGGTTTATTAGTCATTATAAAGACAATTTATTTGTCCATTTTATCGGTAATAACAGTTCAACTAAATCCATATTATGCAAAGAAACAAGTTTACGACCCATAATAACAACTACCTAAATTATGACCAAAAAAATTGAAAACATAAGTTGTAATAGATAAATGCACAAAAATTTCCCTAAATCCATGAACTCGTGTTCAATTAGTCAATCCTAAAGATTATAACTAGCATAGAGTAATTGAAGGTCCACATGAAGTCATTTAAAGTTCCCGTTACTTAACGAAAGTTTATCTCATCTTTAAAGAAGCATGAGTTGCACTTAAGTTCATGAAATGCTTATAGACTCCAACTCTTAGTACTATTAATGCCAATATGTTTCATATGAGTTTGTCATAAATGAAACTAAGGTGCATTCAATACAACTTTATTTTCTTGTCATACGAGGCAAAATAGAAGAATTAAATCAAACAAACTGATGAACTCAACCGAATCAATCCAACTTAAATTGATTAGTTTGTTTTCTCCGTTGGGTTGTTGGTTTATTTGATAACCCTAGTGTATTATAACAATTCAATTTTTCATTTTATAGTCTCCAACCACTCAAAGAAAAATATAGTTGAGTAGAAGCTAAAAATATTTGTTTTGGTGGTATGATTTTCACTTAGGGTGCTAGAGGTCTTGAGTTCAATTCTTGTAATGTTCTTTTCTTATCGAAGGACTTGATATTAATATAAACTTCTTGCTCCACATACCTCTTAACTTCTGTACACCCAATAGTTGGGCAACAAATAGTAAAAAGTCTTTCTTTACCTCCCAAGACTTTATCTAACCATTTTAGGAAACAAAGGAAAAAAAAAAAAAGAAGAAAGCTCTCTTCTTATTATGTTCTTGTTTTGTTCTCCGCCACATATTCTCATCGAGGACTTATGTGTTTCTTGCAATACAACGAAATACGACCTTAATATCTAGGCCCAAGGCTTTATACATACGTTTCAAAGTACATAACAAGGACATTTAGTCTAGTGGTATGATTCTCGCTTTGGGTGTGAGAGGTCTCAAATTCAATTCTCGAAATGCCCCTTCAAGAGAGTGTAGAATTAAAGATATTTACCAAGTAAATAAATACACATTACAATGACACAAGTTAAATACATACATTCCCATGAAACTATGACGGTTCAAGTAATACATAACAAGGGCATGTGAATACTCCACCATTGGATTACTCTTCACTTTCTATTGTTACTCTTCATTTTCTATTTTAGAATTTCTATGTGAATACTACATCATTTGTTACTCTTCACTTCCTATTGTTACTCTTCACAAAGTTTAGTGTTTTGTGATGTAAGAATCGTGGGGATGTAGCTCAGATGGTAGAGCAATCGTCTTGCATGCGAGAGGTGCGAGGATCGTTACCATGCATCTCCAATGAATGCTACCAATTGTTAAATATATTATTTCCTTTCAATTTTTATTCTTATTTATGACATAATGAGGAGAGATAGTTTTTCATTTTCACTATTTAGCTTTTCATTTTCACTATTATTGATGACGGGACGTATGAGTTTTGTGATGTAAGAATTATGATGATGTAGCTAAGATGGTAGAGTGCTCTTTTTGTTGGGTTTTATGTCCTAAAACTCATAGTTTGTAAACAAAGACATTCTATTTTCAATAAAGTTGTTATTGATGTTTATTCAGTAAAGATTGTTATTGAATAAAGTGAACTTTACGATCATTAATCTAAATTCAATAAACTAAGAACACTCTAGCTATAGTATGATTACTTGAACTATATGTAGAGACATAAAAGTGAATCAAGTTCAAGTATCTAGTCAAAATGATCTATAGTATAAGGATAAGGCTGAGTACCTTATTTTGGGGACACTATGGATGCGGCCCACTTTTGTATATGATATAAACAATGTGATCACTAAATTGTACATGTGGAGACATGTGAGTGGGGGCGTCCTATGCAATGAGTATTGCATAAGATCGGACCATGAAGAAAATCACTCTCTCTTTATAATGTCGTTTACTGTTGAGACTGATTTTCTTTTCGTTCGATAGCCTAGGTAGTTCGATCTTAATCCTGAGCTAACCATGAACTCTTGTTCATTCGAAATTATCCTTAGATTTGCATGGGTGAGAGTGGCTCGAGTTCGCCGACTCAATAGGCCTCCCATTTCAGGGGTAAGACTGGGTGAATAGCTGGGGACGTGGGTGCAAGATGGAATTCTCTCCTACCCACTTTTAGGAATAGAAGAGAGGTAGTTCCCTTAAGTACCGACTCCAGGTCTTGAACAAGGGGCCCCACCCACTCATTGGCCTGAAAGGAATTTGGTTTACTGATTGGACCACAAACCAATTGTTCATAAGAGGATCAGTGGTACATAAGGAACAAGAAGTAACTTCAGGGGTAAAACGGCTAATTGACCCAGCTTTTGTTACGAACAACCTGTGAAGGATCGACTTACTAATCATGGTTATATCAAATGGACAAAAATATATCTATAGTGAGGGGAGTGCAACTACTAGGCTAGAATGGAGTGTCCTAGTAGTTAACGAATGTTGGTTAACAAGGTTAATGAGTTTAACCAGTTAATCTTGGATCGTTGGAGCCCAAGATCTATAGGTCCATTAGGTCCCTCTACTAGCTCATATCGGACTAAACCATAGAACAGTGTGACGAGTGAGTTCGAAGTGTTCGAATTCAAATTAGGGAATATACGCTACATATATACGATATATTTAATTGCATTTTTGTTTTATTTACGAATTAAACAAAAAGAGAGAATTTGAGATATTTAAATAAGATTTAAATATCTTAATCAATTATGTGTCTGAATTGATTGAAATTGTCATTTGAATTAATATTAAATATTAATTAAATAGTTTAATTAATCATTTAATGTTACTTTAATTTGAAATTAATTATTCAAATTAATTGTTGAATTAAAATGAAAAAAGTCAAAATGTTGACTTCATTTAATCGAAAAATCCATGTTAGTGGAATTTTGAGGTGTCAAAATTTGGTTTAACCAAACTTGCATGCTTGCCAAATAAATCCCACAAGTTTGAGTGGAATTTTGAGTGTCAAAATTTGGTTAACTCAAACATGCATGCTTGCCACATAATCTCAAACATTTGAGTGGAATTTTGAATGTCAAAATTTGGTGATCTCAAATTTGCATGAACATGCAAACATGACTCTTTAAATAGAGTGATCATGGTACATGGAAGGTCTTCTTCCTTGAAAAAGACTTTGAGAAAATTCTCATACAAAATCAAGAAATTTGTAATACTTCTTCTCTACTAAATCCCTCCCAAGTTTAGTCACTCACCGATTCCACAATCCCGTTCTAAGGCCGGAGAATAGTGGAGAAGACACTAGTGATGGTTCGAAACTGGTTCGTGAGGAAAAAGAAATTTGAACTACAAAATGTTAGTATTCAAATTCATTAAGTTTTAATACTTATGAACATGCTAGTTATTTACTATAATTGATGTTCTAAAAGTGCCTAAGATCCAAATTGCTTCCGCATGTGTTATATTAACACCATCACTTTTTGCATGTGAGAGGTATGGGAATCGAATGCCCGCATCTCCATTAGTCTTACTTAAAAAATGATTAATGTTCAATAAGTACAATTGATTATTTTACAATTTATATGAAGATCAAATAAAGTAAAAGAAATAATGATGATATGTTCCATGAACACTTGAATATGAAGTCCACACCAAGAATATTTGGTCAAATGGTATGATTGATTCTTGCTTTGGGTGTGACCTAAAAGGCCTAAATAATGTATCAATCCAACGCACTTAATTTGTTTCACTTTTTGTTCTTGTAGATAAAACAATTTATTAATTAAGAATTCTTTGTATTGATTGTAAAGGGTTGATGATTAATTAAGATTTTCGTGTATTGATTGTATTGGGTTGATGATTAATTAAGAATTCCGTGTATTGATTGTAAAGAGTTGATGATTTTCTTTCCGTTAAATCCTTGAACTTCCACCTATACAAAAAGACATACCTCACTTGAATAGAGTATTCTAATTGAATGCATAAAAGTTATTCATGATCCAAAAGCTCAACAAAATGCTTTTAGCCCCTCAATTTCCAACAAATATAGATTTCAAACTTGAGAGAAAAAATCATATCGAGTGAGAGCTAAAAATGATCGATGTTCAAGAAGGTGAATTTGGTCTAGTGGTATTATTCTTGCTTAGGGTGTGAGAGGTCTTGAGTTCACATCTTATAATGCTCCTGTCTTTAATTCTCTTGTCAATCTGGTTAAATTTACTCCAGGGACTTCAACCTAAATAGTACAAGTAGGAGCCGAGTCGTTCATAATCTCAAAGGTTAAAGCATACATATAAAACATATGGACACACCAAAATTTTGTGTTAGGTTCAATTTTGGGTCCGTTTGAACTAAAATTTGAGACTCACTAGCCTAAAGTCTATTTGTGGTAAAGAAAAAAATCTTCTGTGGCCCAACTCTCATTCACAGTCTGCATCCAACCCTTTCATTTTCAACCTACCATTTCACCTACACCCATGCTCCAAGCCAGTAAATAGTCAGAAGATCCAGCCAAAATTCAGACTGCATGGACAATAGCCGTGTATGCCCGAATCACATTTCGAAGAACTTTTTTAGAAAATTTGAGCAAGGAAGTACATTAAAAATAATATCAAATAAAGAAATATTCAAAGCTAAAAGCAAATATGCAACAACAATGGATTTGATAGCATATAACCCGAGTAGAAAAAATTGACAACTAGTCACATTCTCCTATAGTACATTTTGAGAAATTTTAGTCCGGGTGGGTAGATATGATTTTGATGACTAGTCATACACCCCTAGTGGCACAACCATAATAGTAAAGACCTATCTAACATGAAAGCACGTAAAAGGGGTTTGGAATGAGCATGCCGCCTTGGACAACAAATTATTTACAAAAATGGTTGAGACATGCAACATGCAGCCATAGACAACACGCCTTGGGCAATCGTGACCATGACATCTATCCCCACACAATTTATTGATATCTCTATCACTCTTCATAAACTCAACATTGTAGGATGAGGTTGACTTTAGGTCTCTCGATGCGCTTCCAACTGATCTCAGAATGAGGAGTCTCTTCCAATCTACTAGGAGCTGTTGAAAATCACTTCTCGGTTCGTTGACTCTTCATGTCTTCTCTGTTGGTGTCTTTCCTACTTTCTTCGCATGAAATTTTTTCTTCTTTTCATGACATTATACCACCTACTTCTGTTTGATGTCTTCTTGGTCAGAATAATAACGTTTCAAGTTACTGACGTGGACAACAAGGTTAGTCCACATACATAAGAGCAATTGGATCCTATATGATGTCTTCATAATCTTGTGGATAACTTCGACTAGTCCATAGTATTTTCGCACTAGTCTTTGGTTCTTGTTGCTTTGAACTCGAAGTTGATCTGACGTTAACTTATATGAACTCTCTATTTTTCTTGAAATTATTGTTGTTGACGCTTCCGACTGACCCTTCTCTCATCCATCTGGTATTTTTGTGTGAACATGTGTTGCTTCAGTGGCTTGTTTTTATCTTCCTTCTCCAATAGATGCGTTGGCTTGGTGTCCAATAAACTCAACTGTTAACAATCCATTTAGCTTTTCATAGAATTTAGCTAGCTTAGGTTCAGCCGCATGACATTTGTTTGTGGTAGGCGATCTCGACTGCAACATAAAACTAATCTTATGATTTATCTCTCCTGGTGGGGATAAATCCATTATCTGACCTTCTTGTTTTGCGTCGTGGTGTTCATGTTGTTAGGATCGCACAACAACGCACACACTTGATCTAGATGAACACCAAAGAACAGGATAGAGAAAATGCAAAGAGAACTCTGGCTAAAGGATTTATATTGATGACTTCAAGTATGTACAGTAAGAGAGAATACAGAGAATACAGAAAGTACATTTCCAAATCTCTACACAAGGGTATATATATATGGTTTAGCTTACTATATTTAGCTTTATTAGATATAACCATCTACTATATATAACTATTTACCATATATAGCTTTACCCGATATAGCTTTTTACTATACATAGCTATTTACTATTTATGACAATTTACCAAATATAGCTTTACTATGTATAATCGTTGACTCAGTTATAAATAAGCTGCAGACTCCATAACCTAACAATTCTCTCATTTGGAGACTGATCCAGTCAACCAAGAATTTCACTCTCAAACTATCATCAATATCTTCACTGCACCATACCAATTGAGGTTTTGCACAAGCTCAATATTCCAACATCAACACATTTTGCCAACATGTTTGCTAGATTCTTTGCACCCTCTATCTTCTCAAAACACATCACCATCTTCCACTAACCTGCAAGTGAAATGGTATCGCCTTCTGTGTTTTATCTTTAAATGATAGATCGAGTTCCTCACCAACGGTATGACACTCTAACTATCTCTATAAAGAATCTCTTCGTGCTGCTTCTTGCTCAATTCTTCCAGATAGTCAGTCATCCATATCATCTTCTTTCCAGCTTCAGCTATTGCCACGTACTCAGCCTCAGTACAACGCATTTTTGAAGCCTAGGCGTCCCATCATCCATGGCTTTCTCCCACTTGGTTGTATCCTCCAACTGTAGGGCCTCCTCAAAGGGTTGTGGTTCCCTTTCATCAGCAACAGATAGTGTAATGAAGGTACATAAATATCTAGTACTCTGATAGTACTGGATGATCTTCTCAACGCCGGTTCAGGTGTCACTTGCTCCACTGCTGATTCCTCCGCAACAACCTCAGGATTTTGTTGAGTATATGCTATAAGATCACTAGGTGATTTTCTCTGCAACTCAACCTCAACTCCCACTTGCTTTGTTGTCTTGGAACCTTGCTCCACATCTGGTTCCTCAGCAGTAGTCTCAGGAGTTTCTTGAGTATCTGCTACAACATCACTAGGTGAGTTTCCCTATAACTCAAGCTCAACTCCCACTTGCTTCGTGGTCTTGGAACCTTGCTCCATATCTGGTTCCATTTCCAACCACACTTTCTTCAATTCTCTAACAGTTCTTGTGAAGCAAACTCATTTCTGCTTGCTTGTAACGTAGTTCTCACTATGACCCACATCAACAGATTTCAGACCTTCTAAAACTTCTTTCACAGCCAACGTCTTCATTCCTTTCACGCTCATATGTCTACGTCTATTGTGCCATAGATTTGAATTTGAAGCACTCTCAGTAACAGCAGCTATGTTCATGCACCCTGCAGTGGTGTATAAGATTCTAGATTTTGAGCCACGTGCTATCATCGTAGCACCCTTCATAATCTTCCATGAACTCTTTCCTAACTTTGTTGTATAACCTATGTTGTCCAACCGACCAATAGAGATCAGGTTCTTTTTAAGACCAGAAATATATCTGACATTCTTTAATGTTCACTGATTTCATGCTGGAGTTTTTATGCAGACATCTTCTTTTCCTTGAATCTTCAAATCTTTGTTGTCGGCAAGATATACCTTCTCGAAATTTCCAGACTTGAAATTCCATAACAACTCTTTATTTGGAGACGAATGAAAAGATTTGTGATTCTGCTTCCTCTTTGGTCCTGTACAACCTGTCCGAAAGTGATCTTTTTCTCCACAATTCCAACACGTTACATTTGGTCTATTTGGAGATTTTTCTCGGTTCTTTTATTTTGATCGCTTTTTGTTTGGGCCCTTCGATGTACTTCTTCCCCGTTGGTCAACACTGAGAGCACTACTAGATGAATTTCCAATTTCTCGTTTGCGAGTACTTTCGCTGAGAACTACATCTCGAATTTCATCGTACTTCAGTTTATCAGATCCTCTAGAACTGTTGATTGCGGCTACAACAGTATCCCACGACTTGGGTAAAGATGACATCAAAATCAATGCTTTAATTTCATCTTATAAATTAATTTCCACCGAACTCAGTTGACTTACGATCATATTGAATTCATTTATATGATCCACAATAGATCCACCTTCAGACATCTGTAGATTGAACAATCTCCACATCAAATACATCTTGTTCATAGCTGACGGTTTTTCGTACATATCGACAGCGTCTTCATCAAATCTGACGTTGTCTTCTCCTCGATGATGTTAAACGCTACGTTTCTGGATAGCGTCAACTGGATCATCCCTAAGGCTTTTCGATCCTTGAGCTTCCACTACTCCGTGGTCATGGTATCCGGCATCACTCCCAACAGAGGTTCGTGAAGATCTTTCTAGTACAGATAATCTTCAATCTGCATCTTCCAGAAACTGAAATCGGATCCATCGAACTTCTCAATTCCAATCTTTGAACTTTTCATCTTCACAGATCGTGGTGACTTCAACCTGACTCTGATACCAGTTGTTAGGATCGCACAACAACGCACACACTCGATCTAGATGAACACTAGAGAACAGGATAGAGAAAATGAAAGGAGAACTCTGGCTAAAGGATTTATATTGATGACTTCAAGTATGTACAGTAAGAGATAATACAGAGAATACAGAAAGTACATTTTTAAAACTCTGCCGCCGAGGGATATATATATATGGTTTAACTTACTATATTTAGCTTTACCAGATATAACCATCTACTATATATAATTATTTTCCATATATAGCTTTACCCGTTATAGCTTTTTACTATATTTATTATTTATGACAATTTACTTTATATGTCATTTATCAAATATAGCTTTACTATGTATAACCGTTGACTCAGCTATAAATAAGTAGCAGGCTCCATAACCTAACACATGTAGTGGCAACAAGGTTTCTATTGAGGTTGGCTCACTCGAGCTCCCATTTTCAATTACAACAATAGCAGCAAGCGTAGATTCATCATTTTCACCCCTCTTGGTTGATGGATGTTTTTCTGAATGATCGTTGGATTAGACTCTGTTCATTTTGCTAGGGACATGTAAATGACTTTGTGTTCCTGTAGGACATTCATCCCTAACACGACGTCAAAGTCATCCATTTCAACTATCAAAAAATGATTTGCCTAGTCCAAGACTCCAGCTTGATTAGAGTTCTTATTGTGACTCTTAAGACAAGTAAAGCTTTCAATTTGACGGCATTCATCTTTCCTGTATCTCGATGCCAAAGGATGTTAAAATATTTTGCATTGGTCTCGATCATGAGTCGTGGGTGGTTCTAGAGTCGACAATGGTGTTCCTTGCTACTTTGTGCTTTATCCAGACCTTGCATACATAATATATATATATATATATATATTCTTTTAACTATAACACATATGGTCCATGAAAGAATTGTAACTCTTATAATCATTAATATTATAATGGTTACTACTTAAATTATAACATAAAGTTAGAGAATTGATGTCCAATTAGCCAACCCTAAATTTGTAATCTTGGTAGAGTGATTGAAATTATAATGGAAATAGTTTAAACTCCTAGTACCTTAAATGAAGTTGATCGGTTCTAATAAAACATGAATTTCTCTTTAATATCATTAATACAATTATGCTTCATCTTGAACCTTTCAAACAGAAAACTAAAAGTGCGTTCAATTGAACTCAATTTTATTGTCATCTTGAATGATGGGTAGGATATATTCTTGATTTACCTTGATATTTTATATTAGTTAAGCGTTTTGCAAAATCACAAGTAGACGACAACAACAACGATGAGCTTGGGTCTGTTTATTATTTTAAATAATTTTTTTTCTCCATTTATCCATAATAACTCTCAAACTAAATTCATATTATGCAAAGAATCAAATTTTTTACTCCTAAGATGTAAAATATGCAACTTTAACTAAAATTTCATCAAAACAAATCTTATTGCGATACAACATAGATGACAATTATAGCCTTCAAATAGATACTAGAGTGGTTGTGGTGAACCGGATAGAAACTATAGTGTTCATCCATAATATAACACCAACTACCTATTATGTCCTAAAAATTTGAAAAAATAAGTTGTAGTTGAAAATTAAATAAAACAATCCCCTAAATCCAAGAACTCGTGTCCAATTAGTCAATCCTAAAGATGGTAACTAGCATAGAGCAATTAAAGCTTCACATGAAGTAATTTAAAGTTCCAGTTACTTAACTAAATTTTATCTCGTCTTTAATGAAGCATGAGTTGTACTTTAAGTTCATGAAATGCTTATAGACTCCAACTCTGCATGCTATTAATACAATTATATTTCATGAGTTTGTCATAAATGAAACTCAGGTGCATTCAATACAACTTTATTTTTTCGCTATACGAGGCAAAATAGAAAAACTAAATCAATCAAGCTGATGAACTGAACCAAATCAATCTAACCTGATTAGTTTGTTTCCTTTGTTGGGTCGTTGGTTTATTTGATAACCCTTATATATTAGAACATTCAATATTACATGCCTTACTTACAAATAAGTAAAATACTAGACCATCAACTTTTTGTTTCATATTGAGTAGGAGCTAAAAATGTTGTGTTTTCTAGTAAGGGCATTTGGTCTAATGGTATGATTCTCGCTTAGGGTGTGAGAGGTCTTGAGTTTAATTCTCGGAATGCTCCTATGTCTTAATCTTCTTTTTAGTATGGGCATTTATACTTACCATCTTAACCAACCATGAAATAAAAAAGTAGAAAAACAAAAATTAAGGCAATTAAAACTATAATGATAGTGCTCTTAATATTGTAAACCCTATAAATAATTTCAAATAAATGAAATATGATACATTCAATAAACCCTATAAATAATAGATGATACATATAACAATAAAAGAAAATAAATGAAATAACGGTCTATAAATGTAAACGGTCTATAATGATAGTGCTCTTAATATTGTAAATCCTGTAAATAATTTCAAATTCAATAAACTCATTCAATAAACCCTATAAATAATACATTCAATAAATATTGTAGCGATAAACCCTGTAACTAATTTCAAATTCAATAAATCCTGTCAATAAACCTTGTAAATAATAAATAAACCTTGTAAATAATATATTTAATAAATATTGTAGAGATAAACCCTGTAAATAATTTCAAATTCAATAAACCCATTCAATAAATCCTGTAAATAATACATTCAATAAATATTGTAGCGGTCTAAATCTAAAAGATATAACAATAAAAGAAAATAAATGAATAACCATGTAAACCCATTCAAACCCTGTAAATAATACATTCAATAAATATTGTAGCAGTCTAGATCTAAAAGATATAACAATAAAAGAAAATAAATGATAATCATGTAAACCCATTCAATAAACCCGGTAAATAATACATTCAATAAATATTGTAGCAGTCTAGATCTAAAAAATATAACAATAACAAAAAATAAATGAAATAACCATGATACATTCAATAAACCATGTAAATGTAAACTGTCTAGATCTAAAAGATATAATAATAAATAATATAAACCCATTCAATAAACCCTGCAAATAATTTTAAAGGAATGAAATAACGAACGATAATACATTCAATAAACCTATAAATAATTTCAAATAAATGAAATAACGATGTAAACCCATTCAATAAACACTGTAAATAATACATTCAATAAATATTGTAGCGGTCTAGATCTAAAAGATATAATAATAAAAGAAAATAAATGAAATAACCATGATACATTCAATAAACCCTGTAAATAATTTTAAAGGAATAAAATAATGAACAATGATACATTCAATAAATCCTGTAAATAATTTCAAATAAATGAAAAAACGAATGATGATACATTGAATAAATCCTATAAATAATTTCAAATAAATGAAATAACGAATGATGATACATTCCATAAACCCTATAAATAATTTGAAATAAATGAAATAACGATGATACATTCAATAAACCCTGTAAATAATTTTAAATAAATGAAATAACGATGATACATTCAATAAACCCTGTAAATAAATTCAAATAAATGAAATAACGATGATACATTTAATAAATAACTTAATATAAAGTTTAGAATTTTATAACAATGATACATTCAATAAACAACTTAATATAAAGTTCATAATTAATCAAACTCTTGTAGCTGTCTAGATCTAAAGGATATAATAACAAAATAAAATAAATGAAATAGAAATAACGATGAGTTGCAACTGTCTAGATCTAAAAGATATAATAACAAATGAAAATAAATGAAATAACGATGATACATTTATAAACAACTTAATATAAAGTTCAGAATTAATCGAACTCTTGCAGCTGTCTAGATATAAAAGATATATTAACAAAAGAAAATAAATGAAATAACGATGATACATTCAATAAACAACATAATATAAAGTTCAGAATTAATCAAACTTTTGCCGTTGTCGAGATCTAAAAGATATAATAACAAAAGAAAAGAAATGAAATAACGATGATACATTCAATAAACCCTGTAAATAATTTCAGAATTAATCAAACTCTTGCAGCTATCTAGATCTAAAAGATATAATAACAAAAAAAAAAAAATATGAAATAACGATGATACATTCAATAAACCCTATAAATAATTTCAGAATTAATCAAACTCTTGCAGCTGTCTAGATCTAAAAGATATAATAACAAAAGAAAATAAATGAAATAACGATGAAACATTCAATAAACTCTATAAATAATTTCAGAATTAATCAAATTTTTTCGCTGTCTAGATCTAAAAGATATAATAACAAAAGAAAGTAAATGAAATAACGATTATACATTCAATAAACAACATAATATAAAGTTCAGAATTAATCAAACTCTTGCCGCTGTTGAGATCTAAAAGATATAATAACAAAAGAAAATAAATAAAATAACGATAATACATTCAATAAACCTTGTAAATAATTTCAGAATTAATCAAACTCTTGCAGCTTTCTAGATCTAAAAGATATAATAACAAATGAAAATAAATGAAATAAAGATGATAAATTCAATAAACAACTTAATATAAAGTTCATAAAAAGGGCATTTGATTTAGTGGTATAATTCTTGCTTTGGATGCAAGAGGTCTCGAGTTTGATAACCAAGAGTGACCCAATTCACTCCTCTCGGAAGAGAATGTTTGCTCTTAATATCATTTTGTGTTTCTCACTTTCAATTGACATACCTATCCAAATTTAAAACTAATCTTGTGATTTATCTCTCTGAGGGAGAATAAACTCATTATCTGACCTTCTTGTTTTGCGTCGTGGTGTTCATGTAGTGGGTTGGTTCACTCGAGCTCCCATTTTCAAATACAACAATGGTAGCAAGCGTAGATTCATCATGGCTAAGATTCTTTCTCAATTGTACTATTGTCATCATTTTCACCCCTCTTGGTTGGTGGATGTTTGTCTGAATGATCGTCATGTTAGACTCCGTTACTACTAGGTATGTAACTTACAAGGAAAATTAATATATGTCAAACACTCACAAAGTACGACACATGGAATGGCTACGGAGCACGCGTTGTTAATACTTCATACAATTCATCCAACCAAGCCAATAGTAACACCATTCACCTGGTTGGCCTAAAGCGAAGCCACTAAATTTCCTATATAGATGTTCGTTAGATTATACTCATTGATGTATAGTTCCAAAGCTAAATCCAAATCGACTTCCTTCACTCTTTTTTTTTTTTTCTCCATCTTTATTCAAATCGGCATTGTTAGGGATAAAGAAAGGATGAGCTGGAGATTGAGAAATGGGAAGAGAAATAAAGAATGGGATGGAGGAAGAGGAGGAAATGGGAGGAAGTGGAGAACATGGATAAAATGAGCACGCACGCAACTCTTAAGCCAGTTTGAACTCCTAATATCTTAAATAAAGTTGGTCTCCTCTACTAAAACATAAATTTCTCTTAGGGTCATTAAATTCTTATAGACCCCAAGCTCAATATTATAAATACAATTATACTTTATCTTGAACACGCCAAACATGAAACTAAAGTGGGGTCAATTTGATGGTGTTAATATAACACATGCGGGAGCAATTTGGATCTTAGACACTTTTAGAACATCAATTATAGTAAATAACTAACATGTTCATAAGTATTTAAACTTAATGAGTTTGAATACTAACCTTTTGTAGTTCAAATTCTTTTTTCCTCATGAACCGGTTTCGAGCCACCACTAGTGTCTTCTCCACTATCCTCCGACCTTAGAATGGGATTGTGGAATCCGGTGAGTCACTAAACTTGGGAGGGATTTTATATATATGAAGAGAGTGTTTGTGAGAGGTTTTTCTTAAGGTTTTTCACCAAGAAGAAGACCTTTCATGTTTTATGATCACTCTATTTATAGATTCATGTTTGCATGTTCATGCAAATTTGAGATCACCAAATTTTGACACTCAAAATTCCACTCAAATGTTTGGGATTATGTGGCAAGCATGCTTGAGTTAACCAAATTTTGACACTCAAAATTCCACTCAAATTTGTGGGGTTTATTTGGCAAGCATGCAAGTTTGGTTAAACCAAATTTTGACACCTCAAAATTTCAATAACATGGATTTTTCCATTAAATAAAGTAACATTTTGACTTTCTTCATTTTAATTCAACAATCAATTTAAATTATTAATTCAAATTAAAGTACTAATTAATTAAACTATTTAATTAATATTTAATATTAATTCAAATGTCAATCTCAATTAATTCCGACACATATTTGATTAAGATATTTAAATCTTATTTAAATATCTCATATTCTCTCTTTTTGTTTAATTCGTAATAAAACAAAAATGCGGTTAAACATATTGTATATATGTAGTGCATTCTCCCTAATTTGAATTCGAACACTTCGAACTCACTCGTCACATTGTTCTATGGTTTAGTCCGATATGAGCTAGTAGAGGGACTTAATGGACATATAGATCATGGGCTCCAACGATCCAAGATTAACAAGTTAAACTCATTAACCTTGTTAACCAACATTCGTTAACTACTAGTAGTTGCGCTCCCCTCACTATAGATATATTTCTGTCCATTTAATATAACCATGATTAGTAAGTCGATCCTTCACAGATTGTTCGTAACTAGAGCTGGGTCAATTTACCGTTTTACCCCTGAAGTTACTTCTTGTTTCTTATGTCTCACTGATCCTCTCATGAACAATTGGTTTGTGGTCCAATTAACCAAATCCCTCTCAGGCCAATGAGAGGGTGGGGCTCCTTGTTCAAGACCTAGAGTCAGTACTTGAACTACCTCTCTTCTATCCCTAAAGATGGGTAGAAGTGAATTCCATCTTGCACCCCACGTCCCCAGCCATTTACCTAGTCTTACCCCTAAAATGGGAGGCCTATTGAGTCGGTGAACTTGAGCCACTCTCACCCATGCAAATCGAAGGATAATTCCGAATAAACAGGAGTTCATAGTTAACTTAGGATTAAGATCTAGTTACCTAGGTCATTGAATGAAAAGAAAATCAGTCTCAACAGTAAACGACATTATAAAATGAGAGTGATTTTCTTCATGGTCCGATCTTATGCAATACTCAATGCATAGGACACCCCCACTCACATATCTCCACATGTACAATTTTAGTGATCACATTGTTTATGTCATATACAAAAGTGGGTCGCATCCATAGTGTCCCTAGAATAAGATAATCAGCCTTATCCTTATACTATAGATCATTTTCACTATATACTTGAACTTGATCAACTCTTATGTCTCTACATATAGTTCAAGTAATCATATTATAGTCAGAGTGTTCTTAGTTTATTGGATTTAGATTAATGATGGTAAAGTTCACTTTATTCAATAACCATCTTTACTGAATAAACAACAATAATAACTTTATTGAAAATAGAATATGTTTTTGTTTACAAACTATGAGTTTTAGGACATAAAACCCAACACAATTTAACTCCATTTTATTTCCATCTTGAATGATATGTAGGGTATATTCTTGATTTTCCTTAAAGTTCTTGTGGCATGATAGCTTATATTTGTTAAGCTTTTTGTAAAATCACAGTTAAAAGACAACAACGATGAACCTAGGTCTATTAGTCATTTCAAAGACAATTTCTTTCTCCATCTTATCGGTAATACCAGTTCAACTAAATCTATATTATGCAAAGAAACAAGTTTATGACTCACAACACCAACTACCTAAATTATGACCTAAAAATTTGAAAACATAAGTTGTAGTTGATAATTACACAAAAATTTCCCTAAATCAATGAACTCATGTCCAAATAGTTCATCCTAAAGATTGTAACTAGCATAGAGTAATTGAAGCTCCACATGAAGCATTTTAAAGTTCCCTTTTCTTCACTAAAGTTTATCTCATCTTTAATGAAGCATTATTTGCACTTAGGTTCATGAAATATTTATAGACTCCTACTCTGAGTACTATTAATACAATTATGTTTCGTATGAGTTTGTCATAAATGAAACTAAGGTACATTCAATACAACTTTATTTTGTTGTCATACGAAGCAAAATAGAAGAATTAAATCAAACAAACTGATGAACTAAATCGAATCAATCCAAACCAAATTGATTAGTTTGTTTCCTTTGTTGGGTTTTTTGTTTATTTGATAACCCTTGTATAACAATTCAATATAACATGCCTTACTTTCAAGTAAAATATTAGACCATCAACTTTTCATTTTATAGCCGTCCAACCACTCAAAGAAAAATATATTTGAGTAGAAGCTAAAAATATTGGGTATTTAAGAAAAGACATTTGCTTTAGTGGTACGACCCTCACTTAGGGTGCAACCTCAAATGCCCCTATGTCTAAATCTTTTCTTATCGAAGGACTTCATATTTATATAAACTTGTTGTTCCTATTATTTACTTTTCAAACATACCTCTTAACTTCTCTACACCAATTGTTGGGCAACAAAGTAGACATAAAGGAATTAGAAAAGAGATATCAAAACTTAAGCATGTTGGCAATGACTTGGCCATTCAACAGCAACCTAAAGTCTTTCTTTACATCCGAAGGCTTTATACTTACCATCTAAGGAAATAAAGAAAGAAAAAAAAAAAAGAGGAAGAAAAACAAAAATTAAGGCAATTAAAACTATAATGATAATGCTCTTAATCTCATTTCATGTTTCCCACTTTCGGTAAGTATGCCTATCCAAATCTTAAATAGGTCTAGTAGAAAGCTCTTTGTTCTTATTATGTTCTTGTTTTATTCTCCAAGACACATTCTACCTCCAAGGCTTCAGTTCAAGCGCATCGAGGACTTTAGGTGTTTCCTGCAATGCGACCTTAATATTTAGGCCCAAGGATTCATACATACGTTTTAAGTGGCATAACAAGGGCATTTTGTCTAGTGGTATGATTCTCGCTTTAGGTGTGAGAGGTCTCGAGTTCGATTCTCGAAATGCCCATTCAAGAGAGATTTGTAGAAAAAAACGAAGTAAATAAATGCAATAAAATGACACAAGTTAAATACATACATTCCCATGAAACTGTGAATGTGAAATTGATAATCCTAAAATATAATAATTGGATTAATATAATATCTATGTCGAAATGATTCATAAATTATACCATCTTTCTCCCATTTTGGAATTCCCATTTTGAACCTATTATTAATGACGAGACGTTTAGGATTTTGTGACATGAGAATTGTAGGGATGTAGCTCAGATGGTAGAATGCTTGCTTTGCATGCGAGAGATATGGGGATCGATACCTTGCATCTCCAAAATAAAACTTCTTCATTTTTTCACTATTATTGATGACGGAAATTTTAAGGTTTTATTGTGCAAGTATTGTGGGGATGTACCTCAGATGGTAGAGCACTCACTTAGCATGTATGGGGATCGAGATACCTTGCATCTCCAAAAGGAACTAATTTTTATTAATATTTTATTTATGTTCAATTTTTCCTTATTTATGACATAATGAGCGGAGATATTTTTTTCTTTTTCACAATTATTGATGACGAGACACAATTACTGATGACGGGACATTTAGGGTTTTCTGATGTAAGAATCGTGGGGATGTAGCTCAGATGGTAGAGCTTCTCATGTGGGAAGTACATGGTAGAGCTTCTCATGTGGGAAGTACGGGATACCTTGCTTCTCCAAATGAATCGATTACTAAATAATTATTTCTTTTCAAATTTTTCATATTTACTACATAATGAGCCGAAATAGTTTTTCATTTTCACTATTATTGATGACAAGATGTTTAGGATTTTGTAACATGGTAAAGTGCTCGCTTTGTATGCAAGAGGTATGGGGATCGATGCCTTGCACTTCCAAAATAAAACCATCTATTATTCTATTATTAAGTATATTATTTACTTCCAATTTTCCCTTATTCATGACATGTTGAGTAGTGATACTTCTTCATTTTTACTATTATTGATGACGAAAAATTTAGAGTTTTGTGATTCAAGAATTGTGGATATTGCATCTCCAAAAGAAACTATTTGTTATTAATAATTTATTTCTATCCAATCTTTCCTTATTTATGACATAATGAGCCGAGATATTTTTTCATTTACACAATTATTTTTTATTTTTATTGATGCAGAGATAGTTTTTTATTTTCACTATTATTCATGACGAGACATTTAGGATTTTGTAGTGTAAGAATCGTGGGGATGTAGCTTAAATGGTAGAGTACTCGCTTAGCATGAAAGAATCTATTCATGATGAGTAGCTCTTATCTATGAAAGAATCTATTCATTATTAATATTTTATTTCTATTCAATATTTCCTGATTCATGACATGATGGGTAGCGATATTTCTTCATTTTCACTATTATTGATGACAGAAAGTTTAAAGTTTTGTGATATAAGAGTTGTGGGGATGTAGCTTAGATGGTAGAGGAACGGGGATTGATACATTGCATTTGCATCTCTAGAAAAAATTATTTGTTATAAATATTCATGATGAGTAGCGATATTTCTTCAATTTCACTATTATTGATAATAGAAAATTTAGAGTTTTGTTAGAGCATTCACTTAGCATGCAAGAGGTACGGGGATTGATACTTTGCATTTACATCTTTAGAAGAATCTATTTGTTATTAATATTTTATTTTTATTCAATATTTCCTTATTTATGACATAATGAGCAGAGATATTTTTTTATTTTCACTATTATTGATGAATTTAAAGTTTTGTGATGTAAGAATCGTGGGGATGTAACTCAGATCGATCACTTTGCATGTGGAGATGTAGCTTAGATGGTTTTATTTCTATTCAATCTTTTCTTATTTTGACATATTGAGCAGAGATATTTTTTTTATTTTCACTATTATTGGTGATGGTAAGTTTAGGATTTTATGACGTAAGAATTGTGGGGATGTAGCTTAAATGGTAGAGCGTTCGCTTCGCATGTGAGAAGTACGGTGCGATACCCTGCATCTCCAAAGGAATCCTACTACCAAATATTCTATTTCTATTTCAAATTTTTCTTATTTATGACATAATGAGCCGCGATAGTTTTCATTTTCACTATTGTTGATGATGGGACATTTAGGATTTTGTCATGTAAGAATTGTTGGGATGTAGTTAAGATGGTAGAGTGCACTCTTTGCATGCAAGAGCCATGGGGATTGATACCCAAAAGTAACTATTTGTTATTAATATAATTTTTTTTTCAATCGTTCCTTATTTATGACATAATGAACACAAATATTTTTTTATTTTCACTATTATTTATGATGTAAGAATTGTACGGATGTAGCTTAAATGGTAGAGAGCTTGCTTTGCATCCGATAGGTACGAGGATCGCTATCATGCACTCTTTGCATGCGAGAGGTACGAGGGTTTTGGGGTTTGTTATGTAAGAACTATGGGAATGTAGCTAAGATGGTAGAGTGCATCTCCTAAAGAAACTCATTAATATTTTATTTCTATTAAATTTTTCCTTATTTTTGACATAATGAGCAGAAATATTATTTCATTTTCACTATTATTGATGACGGGTAGTTTTGGGTTTTGTTATATAAGAATTATTGGGATGTAGCTAAGATGGTAGAGTGCATCTCCTAAAGAAACTATTTGTTATTAATATTTTATTTTTATTCAATTTTTTCTTATTTTTGACAAAATATCATTATTTTTTCTTATTTTTGATATAATGAGCAGAAATATTTTTTCATTTTCACTATTATTGATGGCACGCAGTTTTGGGTTTTGTTATGCAAGAATTGTGGGAATGTAGAAAAGATGGTAGAGTGCTTTGTTTGCATGCGATTGGTATGGGGATCGATACCCCGAACACCCCGCTCTGTATTCCTAAATGCTCTATAATTATGGTGGTGCCTTGATGGGATAGATATTTTATATGGATTGTATACGCCTTTAAATGTGGTTTGGCAAAAAAGATAAGTATAGTTAAATTTATAAGTCACTTTTTGAAAAGTATGGTGTGGGATAAATTGGATTATTGCCTATTATTTCTAAGAATATATTAAGTCTTGTGACTAATGTTTTCCATTTGTAGAGATGACATATAATAGAGCAATTCATAGTACCACTCATTGTTCTCGTTTTGAAGATGTTTATGGATTTAATATGCTTATTATTTGTAAGAATATTAAGTCTTGGGACGAATGTTTGCCATTTGTAGAGATGACATATAATAGAGCAATTCATAGTACCGTTCTCCATTAGAGCAATTCATAGTACCTGCATTGTTCTCCTTTTGAAAATGTTAATGGATTTAATCCACCTACGCCTCTTGATTTTCTTCCTATTCATTCTAATATTTTTGTGAGTAAAGCAACCAAGGCAGATTTGATAAAAACATTACATAAAACAATTGAGAAACAAAAAGTTACTTTAAGAACTAAATATTTTTGTGAGTAAAGCAACCACAATTAAGGTTTGATCAAAACATTGCATAAAGAGGTGAAGGAGACAATTGAGAAACAAAATTTCAAAGTTGCTTAAAGAATTAACAAAGGACGGAAGGAAATCATTTTCAACCCGATAACTGGGTTTGGATACATTTTCGCAAGGAGCGATTTACATCCTAAAGGACGACAAAGTTACATCCAAGAGGGGATAACCCTTATTAAGTCCTTGAAATAATTAATATCAATGCATATAAAATGATTTTCCTCGAAAATTTTCAGCACATTCTACTTTCAATTTTCAATGTTGTTGACTTGAGTTCTTTTGATGTAGGTGATGATTTTTCTAATTTGAAGAGGGGGAAGATGATAAGGATCATGGTGATCCAAATGTTCCAACTGAACCAGCCAAGAAGATTCAACAAGCATTCATTCTTCATCTATAAAATTGGATAGACTTTGTTCAACTCTCATTTCATGTGTTACATATTCGGTTGAGAAAGGAACATTTGGAGCTTCAGAAGTAAATATTTAAACAGATGAAGTAAAGGATGAAGTTGCAAGCTATCATTAGATGAGTTGTTAAAAAATATTATTTATTTTTAATTCATAGAGTATGTAATGGTCAAATTGACCTCGTCTTTGGTGGGGATTAAGGGGATTGAGATTAAATCCAAGCCACTAACATAAATATCCTCAAATTATTATGTAAAAATCAGATTTGAGAGAAATGAAATTGATCTCTCAAGGTTCAGAAGTTCCCCTTAAAAATCCGAGCATTATCTCTACTATTTCTAAGTTTCAAGCAATTGTAGGAGATAGAAATGCACATGAGTCTATCAAGTTCGATTGTGTGGTTGAGTAAAATTCATAACCTTCTACTTATTTTCGTGATTATTTTTCTTCCTATTCATTGTAATTTATCCTAATACAAACAAGTTTGTTTTTTTAGGGAATGTATTAAGCACATGAGTTTATTAATTACTGTGAACTTTTATTTAAAATGAAGTAAATACAAATGGAGTAAGTATATATAACAGTAAAAGAGGAATTATGTTTACTAGCACTTTTTTTTAACCTAAGATAGAAGTAAATGTAGTAGTAAAAAGAAGCTAATCCCATTTTATAATTTAAATATTGTTAAAGGGTAGCAAAGAAGTAGTTTTGACATATCAAGGTAGGTTTTGAAAATTTAAATTAAAAAATTAAAAAATAAATATAAAATAAAAGTTGTTTTCAAAAACGTAGTTCGTGGTGAAATTTTACTTAAAATAAAAATGTATTGTTTCAATATCTATCCCAAAGGAATGCATATGCTTTAGTGGCAACAGCTTCAACTAAAATAATTTGAGCGAGGTAATTCATAATCTCAAAGGTAATGTAGGAATTATAGGATATAAACTTTATTTATGTCAATATTTCTTAATAATATTAATTGAAGTACATCCAATTGATTTGAAGAACAAATTCTATTATGTGATGGACAATGTGAAATTAACGTGACAATAATAGTAGGTTCTAAAGCACAAAAAAAAAACACGTGGATAAATTTCAAATCTTGAGGCACATAAAATACATGGACTAGCAACTAAAAATGATTGATCCACTACAAGAGCATTTAGTCTAGTGGTATGATTTTCGCTTTGGAAGCAAGAGGTCTTGAGTTCGATTCATGAAATGCCCCAACACAATTATTTCAAATTAAATAATTAGTTTGTTTTTTTTGTTGGGTTGTTGGTTTATTTGATAACCAATATTAGAATAATTCAATATTAACATGCCTTACTTGCAAGTGAAAATTAGCTAGCTAGATTGGATATTCATCTTCAAAGACTTGAACACTCTTAGGAAACATATGTATACTTACCATATTAGGAAACAAAAATTAAAGCGAGCAACCTAGTGCTTTAATAAAACAAATGAGTACGAAGATTGGATTGGCGGATAGGACTTGGTGCTCCTTCTTCGGAGCATGTTCGTAATGGCTTGCTTAGCCATTCAGCAAAAACACTCTTAAGAAACATATGTATACTTACCATATTAGGAAACAAAAATTAAAGCGAGAAACCTAGTGCTTTAATAAAACAAACGAGTACGAAGATTGGATTGACGGATAGATAGTGTCATTGGATTGGCGGATAGATAGTGTCATGCCAAAGTATGGTGGACCTCAATCTCAAGAAGAGAATAACTTTGAAACTGTGTCCTACAGTTATATACATACCTTGAAGTCATTAATACAAAACTTTTAGTCAATATATCTCCTTACATTTTCTCTATCATGTTCTTTGTGTTCATTTAGATCGAGTGTGTGCGTTATTGTGTGATCCTAATAATTGGTATCAGAGCGAGGCGAGATTCACCACGATCTGTGAAGATGGAAAATTCAAAGACAAGAATTTAAAAGTTTGATGGATTCGAGGCGAGATTCACCACGATCTGTGAAGATGAAAAATTCAAAGACAAGAATTTAAAAGTTTGATGGATTTGATATCAGTTTCTAGAAAATGCAGATTGAAGATAATATGTACCACAAGAATTTAAAAGTTTGATGGATTCGATATCAGTTTCTAGAAGATGCAGATTGAAGATAATATTTACCAGAAAGATCTTTAGAAACCCCTTTTGGGGGTGAAGTCGGATACCATGACCGCGGAGGAGAGGAAACTCAAGGATTGTCACACCTTAAGGAAACCCCTTTTGATCTGGTTGACACCGTCCAGAAACACGACGTTTAACATCATCAAAGAGAAGACAATATCGGGCCTATGGAAAGTGTTATCAAATATGTACGAAAATCCGTCGGCTATGAACAAGTTGTCGTCAATTATATACAAATGTCTGAAGGTAGATTTGTTGCAGATCATATAAATTAATTCAACGTGATTTTCAGTCAATTGAGCTCAATGGAAATTAGGTTCAAAAATGAAATTAAAGCAGTAATTTTGATGTCAATCGTACTTTCTTTGGTTCTCTTGCAGCCTTTGTGAAGTTAACTCGTTTATACTTTTACATAATTCAGCTCTTACAAACACCCATATCAATAGATTTTAGGCCTTCTAAAACTCCATTTGCAGCCATCATCTTCATTTCTTTGACGCTCATATGTGCAAGTCTATTGACACTACTGTAAGGTGTATAAACATGGTTGCTACGAGTTGTGTATAGGGTTCCAGATTTTGTGTTATGCTACCACCATGACACCCTTCACAATCTTCCCCAAACTCTTTCAAAACTCGGCTACATAACCCATATCAATAGATTTTAGGCCTTCTAAAACTTCATTCGCAACTATCATCTTCATTTCTTTGATGATCATATGTGCAAGTCTATTGACACTACTATAGGGTGTATAAACATGGTTGCTACGAGTTGTTTATAGGGTTTACCCTACAGTGGTGTGTAGGATTCTAGATTTTTTGTTATGCTACCACCATGACACCCTTTACAATCTTCCCCAAACTCTTTCGAAACTCGGCTGAATAACCTGTGCTATCCAATAGACCAACAGAGAACAGATTCTTCTTGAGATCATGAATATATTTGATATCCTATAATGTCCACTCATTTCCTTCTAGAGTTTATATGCAGACATCTCTCTTCCCTTCGATCAACACTGAGAGCATTGCTTGATGAATCTCCAATTTCCCATTTGGGAATACTTTCGCTGACATCTCGAATTGCATCAAACTTCAATTTATAAGAAACTTGTGAACTGTTGATTGCAGCAACAATAGTATACCACGACTCGGGTAAAGATGACATCAAAATCAATGCTTTAATTTCATTTTTGAACATAATTTCCACCAAGCTCAATTGACTTTCAATCACGTTGAACTAATTTATATGATCTGCAACAAAGTTACCTTAAAACATTTGTAGATTGAACAACCTCTGCATCAAATACACCTTGTTCAGTGCTGACGGATTTTCGTACATATTTTACAACACCTTCAATAGGCCCAATGTCGTCTTCTCTTTGATGATGTTGAACGTCATGTTTCTAGACAGCATCAACCAGATCAACCCTAAGGCGTGACGATCCTTGAGCTTCCACTTCTCTGTGGTCATGGTATCCGGCTTCACCAACAAAAGAGGTTTCTGAAGATCTTTCTGGTACAGATAATCTTCAATCTGCATCTTCTAGAAACTGATATCGAATTCATTAAACTTTTCAATTCCAATCTTTGAGCTTTCCATCTTTACAGATCATGGTGAATCTTGCCTCGCTCTGATACCAGTTATTAAGATCACACAATAACGCACACACTTGATCTAAATGAACACGAAAAACATGATAAAGAAAATGCAAGGAGAAATATTGACTAAAGTTTTTGTATTAATGACTTCAGGTATGCAAATAGAGGATATGAAGAATGAGAAATGTACATTTTTAAAGAATTGACTGATGGGTAAATATATGATTTCAGTTTATTATATATATAGCTTTAATAGATATAACCGCCTACCATATATAAATATTTAGTATATATATATATATGTGTGTGTGTCTATTAGATTTTTACTATAAATAGTCCGACTCCATATCCAACATTATAGAGCTCAAATAGTAAGTTTTTCAGAAGAGTTTGAAGAAAAATAAGCCAGGGAGGCTCTCAATTTCATTATGAACTTTTAGCCAAAAATTTTGAAAATTGCAAAATTACTCCTCCATAATGAATCTCATCCTCTTAAACCAATTTGTACAACTTTATGTCTATGAGAGGAACAACATTGGTTAAGAAATCGAAGGCTAAAATATATTGTCCATAATGAATATCATCCTCTTAAACCAATTTGTACAACTTTATGGCTATGACAGGAACAACATTGGTTAAGAAATCAAAGGCGAAAAGATGTTGGAACGTTGGAACCCATCAAGTTACTTTCGGTAATTGTTTTAAGTTTGAAATTTAGAAATTTAAGTCCAAAATTCTTCGTCTAGAGATTGATTCATTTAATGAGTCTTATACGATTAACTATAGGGTAAGTTAAGGAACACAATTGAAGAAGAAATCAAAAGGAAATGAGCTCTCAATCGTTCAAACTGGAAGCATCTTGGAATTAATTTTCTTGGTAAGTTCATTATCAAGCTGGAGACTTGGTAAGTTACATGCCTAGTAGTAACGGAGTCTAACCCGACTTGGTAAATTTTCTTGGAATTAATTTTCTTGGTAAGTTACATGCCTAGTAGTAACGGAGTCTAACTTGACGATCATTCAGACAAACATTCACCAACCCAAAGGGGTGAAAATGATGACGATAGTATAATTGAGAAAGAATCTTAGCCATGATGAACCTACGCTTGCTGCCATTGTTGTATTTGAAAAGGGAAAATCGAGTGAACCAACCCACTACATGAACACCATGACGCAAAACAAGAAGGTCAGAGAATGGGAACTTTAAATTACTTCATGTGGGGCGTCAATTACTCTATGCTAGTTACAATCTTTAGGATTGACTAATTGGACATGAGTTCATGGATTTAGGGAAATTTTTGTGTAATTATCAATTACAACCTATGTTTTCAAATTTTTAGGTCATAATTTAGGTAGTTGTTATTATGGGTCGTAAACTTGTTTCTTTGCATATATGGATTTAGTTGAACTGTTATTCAATTTCTCTTCCATTCAATCTCCAATGTTTTGTGGTCAGCAAGATACACATTCCCAAAATTTTCTTATTTAAAATTTACTTTTTGTTTCTTATGTCTCGCTGATCCTCTAATGAACAATTTGGTTTGTGGTTCAACCAGTAAACCGAATCTCTCTCGGACCAATGAGAGGGTGGGGTCCCTTGTTCAAGACCTGGAGTCAGTACTTAAGGGAACTACCTCTCTTCTATCCCTAAAAGTGGGTAGAAGTGAATTCCATCTTGCACCCCACGTACCCAGCCATTTACCCAGTCTTACCTCTGAAATGGGAGGCCTATTGAAACGGCGAACTTGAGCCACTCTCACCCATGCAAATCTAAGGATAATTCCGAATAAACAGGAGTTCATGGTTAGCTCAGGATTAAGATCGAGTTACCTAGGTCATCGAATGAAAAGAAAATCAGTCTCAATAGTAAACGACATTATAAAGTGAGAGTGATTTTCTTCATGGTCCGATCTTATACAATACTCATTGCATAGGACGCCCCCACTCACATGTCTCCACATGTACAATTTTAGTGATAACATTGTTTATGTCATATACAAAAGTGGGCCGCATCCATAGTGTCCCCAGAATAAGGTACTCAGCCTTATCCTTATACTATAGATCATTTTCACTATATACTTGAACTTGATCAACTCTTATGTCTCTACATATAGTTCAAGTAATCAACTATAGCCATAGTGTTCTTAGTTTATTGGATTTAGATTATTGATCATAAAATTCACCTTACTCAATAACAATCTTTACTGAATAAACAACAATAATAACTTTATTGAAAATAGAATATGTTTTTGTTTACAAACTATGAGTTTTAGGACATAAAACCCATCAGGTACGTCTTTTTGTATAGGAGGAAGTTCAAGGATTTAACGGAAAAAAAATCATCAACCCTTTACAATCAATACACGGAATTCTTAATTAATCATCAACCATTTATAATCAATACATGAAATTCTTAATTAATCATCAACCCTTTACAATCAATACACAAAAATCTTAATTAATAAATTGTTTTACCTACAAGAACACATAATGAAACAAATTAAGTGCGTTAGATTGATACATTATTTAGGACTTTTAGGTCACACCCAAAGCAAGAATCAATCATACCACTAGACCAAATGTCCTTGTTGTGGACTTCATGTGCATTGAACATATCATCATTATTTCATTTACTTCATTTTATCTTCATATAAATTGTTAATATAATCAATTGTACTTATTCATCATTAATCATTTTTGAAGTAAGACTAATGGAGATGCGGGCAATCGATCCCCATACCTCTCACATGCAAAAAGAGCACTCTACCATCTTAGTTACATCCCCACAATTCTTACATCACAAAACCCATACGTCTTGTCATCAATAATAGTGAATGAAAAACTAAATAGTGAAAATGAAAGAAATGAAAGACTATCTCTCCTCATTATATATTTAACAATTGATAGTATTTTTGGAGTTGCATGGTAACGTTCCCCCGCACCTCTCTCATGAAAGAGGATTGCTCTTACCTTCTGAGGTACATCCACACGATTCTTAAGTAACAAATGGTGGAGTATTCACTTCATTCTGAGGTACATCCACACGATTCTTAAGTAACAAATGGTGGAGTATTCACTTCATTCTTTCATATTTACTTTTTTTTTTAACTCAAGAACTCTTGCACTCGAAGTGAGAATCATACCATACCACTAGACCAAATGCCCTTGTTATGTGTTACTTGAACAGTATGTATAAAGTCTTGGGATGTAAAGAAAGACTTTTTAGTCTTTGTTGCCCAGCAATTGGTAAGTATAAAGTCCTTCGATAAGAAAAGATTTAGCCATAGGGGCATTACAAGAATTTAACTCAAAACCTCTTGCACCCTAAGTGAGAATCATACCACCAAACCAAATATTTTTAGCTTCTACTCAAATATATTTTTCTCTGAGTAGTTGGATGACTATAAAATGAAAAGTTGAATTGTTATAATATATCAGGGTTATCAAATAAACCAACAACCCAACAAAGGAAACAAACTAATCAATTTGGGTTGGATTGATTCGGTTCAGTTCATCAGTTTGTTTGATTTAATTCTTCTATTTTGTCTCCTATGACAAGAAAATAAAGTTGTATTGAATGCACCTTAGTTTCATTTATGACAAACTCATATGAAACATACTGGCATCAATAGTACTAAGAGTTGGAATCTATAAGCATTTCAGGAACTTAAGTGCAACCCATGCTTCTTTAAAGATGAGATAAACTTTAGTTAAGTAACGGGAACTTTAAATTACTTCATGTGGGGCGTCAATTACTCTATACTAGTTACAATCTTTAGGATTGACTAATTGGACATGAGTTCATGGATTTAGGGAATTTTTTTGTGTAATTATCAATTACAACTTATGTTTTCAAATTTTTAGGTCATAATTTAGGTAGTTGTTATTATGGGTCGTAAACTTGTTTCCTTGCATATATGGATTTAGTTGAACTGTTATTTCCGATAAGATGCTCAAAGAAATTGTCTTTGAAATGACTAATAAACCTAGGTTCATCGTTGTTGTCTTTTAACTGTGATTTTGCAAAAAGCTTAACTAATATGAACTATCATGTCACATGAACTTTAAGGTAAATCAATAATATACCCTACATATCATTCAATATTAGTAATAAAAGTGAGTTAAACTGAACGCACTTAGTTTCATGTTTGGCGTGTTTAAGATAAAGTATAATTGTATTAATGATATTAAGCTTGGAATCTATAAGAATTTAATGATCATAAGAGAAATTCATGTTTTATTAGAGGAGACCAACTTTATTTAAGGTAGTAGGAGTTCAAATTGACTTAGGAGTTGCTTGTGTGCTCATTTTATTCATGTTCTCCCCTTCCTCCCATTTCCTCCTCTTCCTCTATCACATTCTTTATTTCTCTTCCCATTTCTCAATCTCCAACTCTTCCTTTCTTTATCCCTAACAATGACGATTTGAATAAAGGAGAAAAAAAAAAAAGAGTGAAGGAAGTCGATTTGGATTTAGCTTTGGAACTAGACATCTATGAGTATGATCTAACGAACATCTATACAGGAAATTTAGTGACTTCGCTTTAGGTCAACCAGGTGAATGGAGTTACTATTGGCTTGGTTGGATGAATTGTATGAGGTATTAACAACGCGTGCTCCATAGCCATTCCACGTGTCGTACTTTGAGAGTGTTTGACATGTATTATGTTATGTTATATTGTAAGCGAATTCAAATAAGGATTAATTTCTCAATTTTTTCATTTTGACTCATCTTTCCTAAGTAGAGGACAGTAAGATCCCTAAATAGAATTCAATAATGAGAAAAAAGAAAGAGAAAAAAAACGAAAAAGAAGAAAATAAAGAAGGGGAATTGTTTTGAAAGAGAGTCAGAAAGAATTTTGTAGAGTTTTGTGAAGAAATTGGATTTGAATCTGGTAAAGGAACTCTCAATTATTTCTTTTTATGACTAATTATAAATGAGGGGAAAAATATCATTGTAGAGATAGATTAAACTCTAAATCTTATTTTAATTTTATAGCATTTTTTATTTTATATTAATTTACTTTTATTTTTATTTGTTTTCATTGTCAATTTTAGTTTCATTGAGTTTTGAACCAAAATTTTTTGGGTGGTGACCTATTGATATTAGAGTAGTTAAATTTTAGATTATATAGATTTTTTCTTAGAATAAAGAGTCGTATTTCTCTATGACTTAGTTTGATGACACGTCTCACCACGATCAAGTAAGCAGTCTAACCCTATGTCGAAGTATATGATATGTTTTAAAACTGGTATGAATTTATTGTATGTTTTGAGTTTCGTGGTAGTTATAAAATGTCCTTGGACATTAAAGAGGAAATGTTAACCATATAAGACAATACTGGATCAAAGTTGTCTAGATATGGTAAGGAGGAAAAGAGTGGTCGTGAGATATCTCACTAGCCTTAGAAAAACAGAGAGTAATTTTGGTACTAGAAATGATGAAACTTGAGATGGTTGACAAACGTCTGTATGGACCATTTCCAATTGCACTTTCTATGGTTCTCTCGCAACTTTTGTGAAGCTAGCTCGTTTATATTCTTCCATAACGCAGTTCTCACAAACACTCATATCAATATATTTTAGGCCTTTTAAAATTCCATTCGCATCCATCATCCTCATTTCTTTGAATCTCATATGTGCAAGTCTATTGACACTACTGTAGGGTGTATGAAAATGATTCTTGTGGCTCATAGTGCTTCAAATTCAAGTAGACTTTAATTGAAAGCACTCTTAGCAACAGCAACCATGTTTATACACTCTACAGTGGTGTATAGGGTTCTAGATTTTGTGTCATGCTGCCACCATGACACCCTTCACATTTTCCCCAAACTCTTTCCAAACTCGGCTGCATAACCTGTGTTATCCAACTGACTAATAGAGATCAGATTCTTCTTGAGATCAGGAATATATCTGACATCCTATAACGTCCACCATTTTCTGCTAGAGTTTGTATGCAGACATCTCTCTTCCCTTAAATCTCCAAGGTTTTGTTGCTGGCAAGATACACCTTCCTAGAATTTTCTTATTTGAAATTTTGAAACATGAAGACAAATGAAAGGATACAACTGAATTTAAAATCCAGAATTCAATTGGGCTATTCATGCTACGAATTAGAGAATCCTCAGTATCTTCTGCTGAATATATAGAATCAATGTATCTTCAAATTTGTGATTTTACTTTTCTTCAATTTCTCCACAATTTCAACACTTTTTGTTCGATTTATTTGGAGATTTTTCTCGATTCCTTTATTTTGATCGCTCATGTTTGTTTGGGCTCTTTAATTTACTTCTCGTTTGGGAATACTTTCGCTGACATCTTGAATTTCATCAAACTTTAGTTTATCAGATCCTCGTGAACTGTTGGTTGCAGCAACAACAGTATACCACGACTCGGGTAAAGATGACATCCAAATCAATGCTTTATTTTCATTTTTTAACATAATTTCCACTAAGCTCAATTGACGGACAATCACGTTGAACTAATTTATATGATCTACAACAAAGCTATCTTCAGACATTTGTAGATTGAACAACCTCTGCATCAAATACACCTTTTCCATAGCCGATGGATTTTTATACATATTTGACAACACCTTCAATAGGCCCGATGTTGTCTTTTCTTTGATGATGTTGAACGACATGTTTCTAGACAGCGTCAACCAGATCAACCCTAAGGCATGACGATCCTTGAGCTTCTAGTCCTCCGTAGTCATGGTATTTTTCTATGGGGTTTCTGAAGATCTTTCTAGTCATATAATATTCAATCTGCATCTTCTAGAAACTGATATCGAATCCATCAAACTTTTCAATTCTTGTCTTTAAACTTTCCATCTTCACATATCGTGGTGAATCTCACCTCACTTTGATACCAGTTATTAGGATCGCACAACAACGCACACACTCAATCTAAATAAACACAAAGAACTTGATAGAGAAAATGTAAGGAAAAATATTGACTAAAAATTTTGTATTAATGACTTCAAAGTATGCAAAGAGAGGATATAAAGAATGAGAAATATAGATTTTGAAAGCATTGACTAATGGGTATATATATCATTTTAGTTTATTATTTTATATATAGCTTTAACAGATATAACCTCCTACTATATATAAATATTTAGTATATATATCTTTATCACATTTCTACTATAATCAGCCTCCATATCCAACATTCTAGAGCCAAATAGTTAGTTTTTCTACGAGTGTTTAAAGAAAAAAATAAGCAAATAGAGGCTCGGAACTTTGGAACCCATTAGTTTACATGTTAGTATATATATCCCTTTGGTGGCAATCTTATCTCCTGGAGTTCAAGAAAATAATAGACAGTTTCTTGTTCTAATACGGAGGGCAAATACAAGGCAGTTGCTTATGCCACTGCCGAATTAATCAGGATCCAAGTCCTCTTGCGTGAGCTCGTGATGTTGCAAGCACAAGCGTGGTTGCTTATGCCACCGCCGAATTAATCTAGATCCAAGTCCTCTTGCGTGAGGTCAGATGCCACAAGCACAAGCCCCTAGCCTTGAGCTCGGGATCTCGCAAACACGAGCCCCTAGCCTGTGGTGTGACAACATTGGTGCCACCTATCTGTCCGCCAATCCAATCTTTCATCGATTGAGGTTCATTATTACTTCGTTTTTTAAGGAGTATTAGGCACAATCTGAACTTAGTAGTACATCGTCCAGATTAGATAATCTATTGATTTACTCCCATTCAACCTAACAACACCATTAATATGTAATCATAAGAAAGAGTATTTATTAAAGCACTAGGTTGTTCGCCTTAATTTTTGTAGGAAACAACAAACTATTTAATTTGATATAATTGTGGGGGTATTTCATGAATCGAACTCAAGATTTAAAATTTATCCAGTACACCAAAAGCCCGAGTTGTGGATCAATCATTTTTAGTTGCTAGTCCATGTGTTTTGTGTGCCTCATGATTTGAAATTTATCCACGTTTTTTTGTGCTTTATAACCAAATATTATTGTCACGTTAATTTCACGTTGTCCATCACATAGTAGAATTTGTTCTTCAAATCAATTGGATGTACTTCAATTAATATTATTAAAAAATATTGACATAAATAAAGTTATTTGTACTTCAATTAATATTATTAAGAAATATTGACATAAATAAAGTTCATATCCCGTACGTTTGAGATTATGAATGACCCAGCTCAAATTTGTTTGGTTGAAGCTGCATTGCCACTAAAGTATATGCATTCCTTTATCCCACTTAAGTATATACATTCCTTTAGTATAAATATTGAAACAATATGTTTGAATTTTAAGTAAAATTTCACCACAAACAGTTTTTGAAAACGACTTTTATTTTATATTTATTTTTAATTTTAGTTTTAAAACCAAGATTGATATGTTAAAACTACTTCTTTGCTACCATTTAACAATATTTATATTGTAAAATTGGATTAACTTCATTTATGTACTTTCTTACCATGTTTACTTCTATCTCAGGTTAAAAAAAAAATGGGCTAGTAAACATAATTCCTCTTTGTTATATATACTTACTCCATTTGTATTTACTTCATTTTATACAAAAGTCTATGTAATTACTAAACTCATATTCTTAATACATTCCCTAAAAAAACGAACTTGTTTGTATTACAATAAATTACCATGAATAGGAAGAGAAAGAAACACTGAAAATAATAAGTAGAAGGTTGAGAATTTCACTCAACCACACCATGGAACTTGGAAGACTGAATGGCTCGATCCAATTTTACCCCAACAATTACTTGAAACTTAGAAATGAGAGATATGATGCTTCGATTTTTAAGGAAAATTTTGAACTTGAGATATCAATTTCATTCCTCTCAAATTTGATTTTCACACAATAATTTGTGGATATTTATAGTCTTCCACACAAGAAGTTAGGGGCTTAAATTTTATCTCAACCCCTTGAATCTACACAAAAGACGAGGTCAATTTGACAATTTGACCATTACATACTTTATGAATTAAAAATAAATAAAGTTTTTAACCACTCATTTAATGATGGTTGCAACTTCATCCTACTTTAACTGTGTAAATATTCACTTCTAAAGCTCGAAATGGTCTTTCCTGAATTGAATAAGCTTGTAACACATTAAATAAGAGTTGAACAAAGCCTACCCAATTTTATGGAAAAAGAATGAATGCTTGGAATCTTATTGGCTGGTCAAGTTGGAACATTTGAATCACCGTGATTCTTATCATCTTCCCCATCTTCAAAAGGATTCGTTCTCGAATCAGAAAAATCATCACCTACATCAAAAGGACTCAAGTCAGCAACATTGAATATTAACAGTAGAATGTGCTAAAAATTCTCTAAGAAGATCATTTTACATGCATTATTATTAATTATTACAAGGACTTGATAAGGGTCATCCCCTCTTGGATGTAACTTTGTCTTCCTTTGAGATGTGTATCGCTCCTTGTGAAAATGTATCCAAACCCAGTTATCGAGTTGAAAATTATTTTCTTCTGTCCTTTGTTAATTCTTGAAGCAACTTTAAAATTTTGTTTCTCAATTGTCTCCTTCACCTCTTTATGCATTGTTTTGACCAGCCCTTACTTGTGGTTGCTTTACTCACAAAAATATTAGAATGAATAGGAAGAAAATCAAGAGGCGTAAGTGGATTAAATCCATAAACATCTTCAAAAGGATAACAATGGGTGATACTATGAATTGATCTAAAGAACGGTACTATGAATTGCTCTATTATATGTCATCTCTACAAATGGCAAACATTCGTCCCAAGACTTAATATTCTTAGAAATAATAGGCACTATGAATTGCTCTATTATATGTCATCTCTACAAATGGCAAACATTCGTCCCAAGACTTAATATTCTTAGAAATAATAGGTAGTAAACATCGTTAGAAGGAGAACAATGAGTGGTACTATGAATTTCTCTAAACGAGAACGGTACTATGAATTGCTCTATTATATGCATCTCTACACATGGCTAACATTTGTCCAAAAGACTTGATATATTTTTAGAAATAATAGGCAATAATTTAATTTATCCCACACCATACTTTTCAAGAGTGACTTAAAAATCTTAAAAATTTAAGATCTCTATCTTTTTGTGTTGCGCAAACCACACATTTAAAATATCCCATTAAGGCACCACCATATTATAGAGCATTTAGGAATATAGAGCCAGGTATTCGGGGTATCGATCCCCGTACCAATCGCATGCAAAGAGAGCACTCTACCATCTTAGCTACATCCCCACGATTCTTACATAACAAAACTCAAAACTACCTGTCATCAATAATAGTAAAAAGGAAAAAATATTTCTGCTCATAAATAAGGTAAAATTGAATAGAAATAAAATATTAATAACGAAGAGTTTCTTTAGGAGATGCACTCTACAATCTTAGCTACATCCCCACATTCTTGCATAACAAAATCCAAAACTACCGGTCATCAATAATAGTGAAAATGAAATAATATTTTGCTCATTAGGTAAAAAATAAGGAAAATTTGAATTGAAATAAAATATTAATAACATATAGTTTCTTTAGGAAATACAGGGTATCATTCCCCACCCCTCTCACATGCTAAGCGAGCACTCTACCATATGAGTTATATCCCAATGATTCTTATATCACAAAATTCTAAACATCTCGTCATCAATAATAGTGAAAATGAAAAACTATTTTTGTTCCTTATGTCATAAATAAGAAAATATTGAAAAGAAATAATACATTTAATAATCGATAGTTTTCATTTAGAGATGTGGGGTATAAATCCCCGCACCTCTCACATACTAAGCAAGCGCTCTACCATATCATTATGTCATAAATAAGAAAATATTGAAAATAAATAATACATTTAATAATCGATAGTCTTCCTTTAGAGATGCAGGGTATTAATCTCTGCACCTCTCACATGGTAAGCGAGCGCTCTACCATATGAGCTATATTCCAATGATTCTTACATCACAAAATCCTAAACGTCTCGTCATCAATAATAATGAAAATGAAACTATCTTTGTTCATTATGTCATAAATAAAAAAATATTGAAAAGAAATAATACATTTAATAATCGATAGCCTTCCTTTTGAGATGCGGGTAGCTGTACAATCTGAGCTACGTCCGCACGATTCTTACATCATAAAACCCAAAACGTCCCGTCATCAATAATTGTGAAAATGAAGAAATATCTCTACTCATTATGTCATAAATAAGGAAAGATTTAATAGAAATAAAATATTAATAACAAATAATTTCTTTTAGAGATGTGGGGTATCGATCCATATACCTCTCACATGCAAAGAGTGCACTAAATCTTACCTACATCCCCACAATTTTTACACCACTAAACGCCTGTCATCAATAATAGTGAAAATGAAAAACTACTTTTGCTCATTATGTCATAAATAAGATTAATAATTGATAGTTTTCCTTTGGAGATGTACGATAGCGATCCCTATACCTCTCGCATACAAAGCAAGCGCTCTACCATTTAAGCTACATCCATACAATTTTTACATCATAAAACCTTTAAACTTCCCATCATCAATAATAGTGAAAATAAAAAAATATATCTTCTCTCATGAATAAGGAAAGATTGAATAAAAATAAAATATTAATTAACAAATTAATTACTTTAGGAGATGCAGGGTATTAATCCACATAGCTCTTGCATGCAAAGAGTGCACTCTACCATCTTAGCTACATCCCAACAATTCTTACATGACAAAATCCTAAACGTCCTATCCCTGCTCATTATGTCATAAATAAAAAAAATTTGAAATAGACCTAAAATATTTGGTAGTAGGATTCCTTTGAAGATGCAAGGTATCGATCCCCATATTTCTCACATGCGAAGTAAGCACTCTACAATCTCAGCTACATCCCCACAATTTTTAGGTTATGAAATCCTAAACCTACCATCAACAATAATAGTGAAAATAAAAAAATATCTCTACTCAATATGTCAAAATAAGAAAAGATTGAATAGAAATAAAACCATCTAAGCTACATCCCCACGATTCTTACATCACAAAACATTAAATTCATCAATAATAGTGAAAACGAAAAAATATCTCTGCTCATTATGTCATAATTAAGAAAATATTGAATAAAAATAAAATATTAATAACAAATAGTTTCTTCTAGAGATGCAAATGCAAAGTATCAATCCCTGTACCTCTTGCATGCTAAGCGAAGCTCTACCATCTAAGCTACATCCCCACAATTATTATATCACAAAACTCTAAATTTTCTTTCATCAATAGTAGTGAAAATGAAAAAATATCGCTACCCATCTGTTGGGTTTTATGTCCAAAAACTCATAGTTGGTAAACGAAGACATATTCTATTTTCAATAAAGTTATTATTGATGTTTATTCAGTAAAGATTGTTATTGAATAAAGTGAACTTTATGATCATTAATCTAAATCCAATAAACTAAGAACACTCTGGCTATAGTATGATTACTTGAACTATATGTAGAGACATAAAAGTGGATCAAGTTTAAGTATATAGTCAAAATGATCTATAATATAAGGATAAGGTTGAGTACCTTATTCTGGGGACACTATGGATGCGGCCCACTTTTGTATATGATAAAAACAATGTGATCACTAAATTTTACATGTGGAGACATGTGAGTGGGGGCGTCCTATGCAATGAGTATTGCATAAGATCGGACCATGAAGAAAATCACTCTCTCTTTATAATGTCGTTTACTGTTGATACTGATTTTCTTTTCATTCGATGATCTGGGTAACAAGATTTTAATCTTGAGCTAACCATGAACTCCTGTTCATTCGGAATTATCCTTAAATTTGCATGGGTGAGAGTGTCTCGAGTTCGTTGACTCAATAAGCCTCCCATTTCAGGGGTAAGATTGGGTGAATAGCTGGGGACGTGGGGTCCAAGATGGAATTCGCTCCTACTCACTTTTAGGGATAAAAGAGAGGTAGTTCCCTTAAGTATTGATTCTAGGTCTTGAACAAGGGGTCCACTCACTCATTGGCGTGAGGGATTTGGTTTACTAGTTGAACCACAAACCAATTGTTCATAAGAGGATCAGTGGGACATAAGGAACAAGAAGTAACTTCAGGGATAAAACGACTAATTGACCCAGCTCTAGTTACGAACAACCTGTGAAGGATCGACTTACTAATCATGGCTATATCAAATGGAAAAAAATATATCTATAGTGAGAGGAGTGCAACTACTAGACTATAGTGGAGTGTCCTAGTAGTTAACGAATGTTGGTTAACAAGGTTAATGAGTTTAACCAGTTAATCTTGGATCGTTAGAGCCCATGATCTATAGGTCCATTAGGTTCCTCTGCTAGCTCATATCGGACTAAACCATAGAACAGTGTGACGAGTGAGTTCGAAGTGTTCAAATTCAAATTAGGGAATATGCGCTACATATATACGATATATGTAACTGCATTTTTGTTTTGTTTACGAATTAAACAAAAAGAGAGAATTTGAGATATTTAAATAAGATTTAAATATCTTAATCAATTATGTGTCGGAATTGATTGGGATTGGTATTTGAATTAATATTAATCATTTAATGTTACTTTAATTTGAAATTAATTATTCAAATTAATTGTTGAATTAAAATGAAGAAAGTCAAAATGTTGACTTCATTTAATGAAAAAATCCATGTTAGTGGAATTTTGAGGGGTCAAAATTTGGTTTAACCAAACTTGCATGCTTGCAAAATAAACCCCACAAGTTTGAGTGGAATTTTGAGTGGCAAAATTTGGTTAACTCAAACATGCATGCTTGCCACATAATCCCAAACATTTGAGTGGAATTTTGAGTGTCAAAATTTGGTAATCTCAAATTTGCATGAACATGCAAACATGACTCTTTAAATAGAGTGATCATGGTACATGGAAGGTCTTCTTCCTTGAAAAAGACCTTGAGAAAATTCTCACAAGCTCTCTCTTCATATATACTAAATCCCTCCCAAGTTTAGTCACTCACCAGATTCCACAATCCAGTTCTAAGGCCGGAGGATAGTGGAGAAGAGACTAGTGGTGGTTCGAAATCGGTTCGTGAGGAAAAAGAAATTCGAACTACAAAAGGTTAGTATTCAAATTCATCAAGTTTTAATACTTATGAACCTGCTAGTTATTTACTATAATTGATGTTCTAAAAGTGCCTAAGATCCAAATTGCTTCCGCATGTGTTATATTAACACCATCACATTAATCAGAGACTTAATATATTCTTAGAAATAATAGGCAATAATCTAATTTATCCCGCACCATACTTTTCAAAAGTGACTTAAAAAATACCTATCTTTTTTGCTTGTAGCAAACATCATTTAAAGGCATATACAATCCATATAAAATATCTATCCCATTAAGGCACCACCATAATTATAGAGCATTTAGGAATACAGAGTGGGGTGTTCGGGGTATCAATCCCCATACCAATTGCATGCAAATAGAGCACTCTACCATCTTATCTACATTCCCACAATTCTTGCATAACAAAACCCAAAACTGGGTGCCATCAATAATAGTGAAAATGAAAAAATATTTCTGCTTATTATGTCAAAAATAAGAAAAATAACGATATTATGTCAAAAATAAGGAAAAATTGAATAGAAATAAAATATTAATAATGAATAGTTTCTTTAGGAGATGCACTCTACCATCTTAGCTACATCCCCATAATTCTTATATAACAAAATCCAAAACTACCCGTCATCAATAATAGTGAAAATGAAATAATATTTATGCTCATTAAGTCAAAAATAAGGAAAACTTTAATAGAAATAAAATATTAATGAGTTTCTTCAAGAGATGCACTCTACCATCTTAGTTACATCCCCACAGTTCTTACATAACAAAACCCAAAATCCTAGTACCTCTCGCATGCAAAGAGTGCATGATAGCGATCCCCGTACCTCTCGGATGCAAAGCAAGTGCTCTACCATTTAAGCTACATCCGTACAATTCTTACATCATCAATAATAGTGAAAATGAAAAAAATATATGTGCTCATTATGTCATAAATAAGGATAGATTGACTAAAAATAAAATATTCATAACAAATAGTTACTTTTGGAGGTGCGGGTTATCGATCCCCATGGCTCTTGCATGAAAAGAGTGCACTCTACCATCTTAGCTACATCCCAACAATTCTTACATGACAAAATCCTAATCGTCCCATCATCAACAATAGTGAAAATGAAAACTATCCCTGCTCATTATGTCATAAATAAGAAAAATTTGAAATAGAAATAGAATATTTGGTAGTAGGATTCCTTTGGAGATGCAGGGTATCGCACCGTACTTCTCACATGCTAAGCGAGCGCTCTACCATCCAAGCTACATCCCCACAATTCTTACGTCATAAAATCCTAAACCTACCATCACCAATAATAGTGAAAATAAAAAAAATATCTCTGCTCAATATGTCAAAATAAGAAAAGATTAAATAGAAATAAAACCATCTGAGCTACATCCCTGCATGCAAAGTGATCGATCTAAGCTACATCCCACGATTCTTACATCACAAAACTTTAAATTCATCAATAATAGTGAAAACGAAAAAATATTTCTTCTCATTATGTCATAAATAAGGAAATATTGAATAGAAATAAAATATAAATAACGAATAAATTTTTTCAGAGATAGGAGGTATTGATCCCCATACCTCTCGCATGCTAAGCCAGCACTCTACCATTTGAGCTACATCTCCACAATTCTTACATCACAAAACCCTAAATGTCTCGTCATGAATAATAGTGAAAATGAAAAACTATCTCTGCATCAATAAAAATAAATTGAAAATAATTAATATATTTAATAATTGATAATTATCCTTTAGAGATTCGGGGTACTATTCCCCATACCTCTCGCATGCAAAGCGAGTGCTCTACCATCTAAGCTACATCCCCATGATTCTTACTTCACAAAACATTAAACTTTTCGTCATCAATAAAAGTGAAAATAAAAAAATATATCTACTCATTATGTCATAAATAAGGATAAATTTAATAGAAATAAATTATTAATAAAAAATAGTTTATTTTGCAAGCTAGGCTCTACCATTTGAGCTACATCCCTACATTACTTGCAATAAAAATCCTAAATTTTCCGTCATCAATAATAGTGAAAATGAAGAAATATCGCTACTCAACATGTCAATGACTAAGGAAAAATTGAAAAGAAATAACATATTTAATAATAGATAGTTTTATTTTGGAGTTGCAGGGTATCAAACCCCGTACCACTCGCATGCAAAGTAAACCCTCTACCATCTAAGTTACAATCCCACAATGCTTATGACATAAAACCCTAAACGTCTTGTCATCAATAAGAGTGAAAATGAAAAAATATCGCTATTAATTATGCCATAAATAAGGAAAAATTGAATAAAAATAAAATAGTAATAACAAATAGTTTCTTTTAGAGATGTAAGTATGGATCCCCATACCTCTCACATGCTAAGAAAGAGATCTAAAATCTAATTTACATTCCCTTGATTCTTACATCAGAAAACCCTAAACGTCATTCCTTGATTCTTACATCAAAAAACCCTAAACGTCATTCCCTTAATTCTTACATCAGAAAACCCTAAACGTCCCATCATCAATAATAGTGAGAATGAAGAAATATCGTTACTTAACATGTCATGAATAAGGAAAAATTGAAAAGTAATAACATATAAAACCCTAAACGTTCTGTCATCAATAATAGTGAAAATGAAGAAATATCGCTACTTAACATGTCATGAATAAGGAAAAATAAGGAAAAATTTGAAAAGTAATAACATATTTAATAATAAATGTTTTATTTTGGAGATGTGGGGTATTGATCCACGTACCTCTAGCATGCAAAGCAAGCACTCTACCATCTAAGCTACATCCCCATAATTCTTACATCACAAAACCCTAAACGTCTCGTCATCAATAATAGTGAAAATGAAAAACTATCCCTGCTCATTATGTCGTAAATATGAAAAATTTGAAATGAAATAATATATTTAATAATCCATTCATTTGGAGATGTAAGGTATTGATCCCCGTACTACCCACACGAGAAGCGAGCGCTCTACCATTTGATCTACATCCGCACAACTCTTACATCAGAAAATCCTAAACGTCCTGTCATCAATAATTGTGTAAATGAAAAAATATCTCGGTTCATTATCTCATAAATAAGGAAAGATTGAATAGAAATAAAATATTAATAACAAATAGTTTCTTTTGGAGATGCAAGGTATAGATCCCTTACCTTTCCATGCGAGCGCTATACCATTTGGGATAAATATCCAATTTTTGAATCACAAAACCCTAAATTTTCCGTCATCAATAATAGTAAAAATAAAGAAATATCTCTACTCAACATGTCTTGAATAAGGGAAAATTGAAAGTAAGGTGGAGGGCATCGATCCCCATACCTCTCGCATACAAAGTGAACATTTTACCATCTTAACTACATCCCCCCAATTCTTATGTTACAAAACCCTAAACATCTCGTCATCAATAATAGTGAAAATGAAAAACTATCTCGGCTCATTATGTAGTAAATATGAAAAATTTGAAAATAAATAATTATTTAGTAATCGATTCATTTGGAGAAGCAAGGTATCGATCCCTTACTTCCCACATGGGAAGCTCTACCATCTAAGCTACTTCCCCACGATTCTTACATAAGAAAACCCTAAATGTCCCGTCATCAATAATTGTGAAAATGAAAAAAAATATCTCTGCTCATTATGTCATACATAAGGAAAGATTGAACATAAATAAAATATTAATAAAATATAGTTCCTTTTGGAAAGATGCAAGTATCTCGATCACCATATCTCTCGCATGCTAAGTGAGTGCTTTACCTGAGCTACATCCCCACAATACTTGCACCATAAAACCCTAAGTTTTCTGTCATCAATAATAGTAAAAAATGAAGAAGTTTTATTTTAGAGATACAAAGTATCTATCCCAATATCTCTCGCATGCAAAGCAAGCGCCCTACCATATGAGCTACATCCCCACAATTCTCATGTCACAAAACCCTAAACGTCTCGCCATCAATAATAGGTCCAAAATGGAAATTCCAAAATGGGAGAAAATTAGGTATAATTTATGAATAATTTCGACATAGATATTATATTAATCCAATTATTATTTATTTTAGGCTTATCAATTCACATTCACAGTTTCATGGAAATGTATGTATTTACCTTTGTCATTTTATTGCATTTATTTACTTCGTTTTATTCTACAATCTCTCTTGAAGGGGCATTTCGAGAATCGAACTCAAATCTCTCTCACCCAAAGCGAGAATCATACCACTAGACAAAATGCCCTTGTTATGCCACTTAAAACGTATGTATGAATCCTTGGGCCTAGGTATTAAGGTCGTATTTTGTCGTATTGCAGGAAACACATGAAGTCCTTGATGCGCTTGCACTGAAGCCTTGGATGTAGAATGTGTCTTGGGGAAGAAAACAAGAACATAATAAGAACAAAGAGCTTTCTACTAGACCTACTTAAGATTTGGATAGGCATACTTACCGAAAGTGGGAAACATGAAATTATATTAAGAGCATTATCATTATAGTTTTAATTGCCTTAATTTTTGTTTTTCTTCTTTCTTTTTTCTTTTTTCTTTTTATTTTTTTTATTTTTTTTTATTTTTTATTTCCTTAGATGGTAAGTATAAAGCCTTGGGATGTAAAGAAAGACTTTAGATTGCTGTTGTTGAATGGCCAAGCCATTGCCAACATGCTTAAGTTTTGATATCTCTTTTCTAATTCCTTTATCTCGACTTTGTTGCCCAACAATTGGGGTAGAGAAGTTAAGAGGTATGTTTGAAAAGTAAATAATAGGAACAACAAGTTTATATAAATATGAAGTCTTCAATAAGAAAAGATTTAGACATAGGGGCATTTGAGGTTGCACCTTAAGTGAGGGTCGTACCACTAAACCAAATGCCTTTTCTCAAATACCCAATATTTTTAGCTTCTACTCAAATATATATTTCTTTGAGTGGTTGGACGGCTATAAAACTAAAAGTTGATGGTCAAATATTTTACTTGTAAGTAAGGCATGTTATATTGAATTGTTATAATATACAAGGGTTATCAAATAAACAAACAACCCAACTAAGAAAACAAACTAATCAATTTGGGTTGGATTGATTCGGTTCAGTTCATCAGTTTGTTTGACTTAATCTTTTATTTTTCCTCGTATGTCAACAAAATAAAGTTGTATTGAATGCACCTTAGTTTCATTTATGACAAACTCATATGAAATATAATTGCACTAATAGTACTCAGAGTAGGAGTCTATAAGTTTTTCATGAACCTAAATGCAAATCATGCTTCATTAAAGATGAGATAAACTTTAGTTAAGCAAAGTGGAACTTTAAATTACTTCATGTGGAGCTTTAATTACTCTATGCTAGCTACAATCTTTAGGATTGACTAATTGGACACGAGTTCATTGATTTAGGGAAATTTTTGTGTAATTATCAACTACAAGTTTTCAAATTGTTAGGTCATAATTTAGGTAGTTGGTGTTATGAGTCGTAAACTTGTTTCTTTGCATAATATAGATTTAGTTTAACTGGTATTACCGATAAGATGGAGAAAGAAATTGTCTTTGAAATGACTTATATACCTCGGTTCATCGTTGTTGTCTTTTAACTGTGATTTTACAAAAAGCTTAACTGATATAAACTATCATGCCATAAAAACTTTAAGGAAAATTGAGAATATACCCTACCCATCATTCAAGATGGCAACAAAATGGAGTTAAATTGTGTTGGGTTTTATGTCCTAAAACTCATAGTTTGTAAACAAAAACATATTCTATTTTCAGTAAAGTTATTATTGTTGTTTATTCAGTAAAGATAGTTATTGAATAAAGTGAATGTTACAATCATTAATCTAAATCGAATAAACTAAGAACACTCTTGCTATAGTATGATTACTTGAACTATATGTAGAGACATAAGCATTGATCAAGTTCAATTATATAGTTAAAATGATCTATAGTATAAGGATAAGGCTGAGTAACTTATTCTGGGGACACTAAGGATGCGGCCCACTTTTGTATATGACATAAACAATGTGATCACTAAAATTGTACATGTGGAGACATGTGAGTGGTGGTGTCCTATGCAATGAGTATTGCATAAAATCGGACCATGAAGAAAATCACTCTCACTTTATAATGTCGCTTACTGTTGAGGCTGATTTTCTTTTCATTCGATGACCTAGGTAACTCGATCTTAATCCTAAGCTAACCATGAACTCCTGTTTGTTCAGAATTATCCTTAGATTTGCATGGGTGAGAGTGGCTAAAGTTCGCCGACTCAATAGACCTCCCATTTCAGGGGTAAGACTGGGTAAATGTTTGGGGACGTGGAGTGCAAGATGGAATTCACTTCTACCCACTTTTAGGGATAGAAGAGAGGTAGTTCCCTTAGGTACTGACTCCAGGTCTTGAACAAGGGGCCCCACCCTCTCATTGGCCTGAGATGGATTCAGTTTACTGGTTGGACCACAAACCAATTGTTCATTAGAGAATCAAGGAGACATAAGAAACAAGAAGTAAGTTCAGAGGTAAAACGGTAAATTGACTCAGCTCTAGTTACGAACAACCTATGAAGGATCGACTTACTAATCATGGTTGAGGTTGAGTGCAACTACTAGGTTATAGTGGAATGTCCTAGTAGTTAACGAATGTTGGTTAACAAGGTTAATGAGTTTAACTGGTTAATCTTGGATCGTTGGAGCCCATGATCTATAGGTTCATTAGGTCCCTCTGCTAGCTCATATCGGACTAAACCATAGAACAGTGTGACGAGTGAATTCGAAGTGTTCGAATTCAAATTAGGGAGAATGCACTACATATATACGATATATTTAACTGCATTTTTTTAATTACGAATTAAACAAAAAGAGAGAACCTGAGATATTTAAATAAGATTTAAATATCTTAATCAAATATGTTTCGGAATTAATTGGAATTGACATTTGAATTAATATTAAATATTAATTAAATAGTTTAATTAATCATTTAATTTGAAATTAATAATTCAAATGGATTGTTGAATAAAAATGAAGAAAGTCAAAATGTTACTTCATTTAATGAAATCCATGTTAGTGGAATTTTGAGGTGTCAAAATTTGGTTTAAGGAAACTTGCATGGTTGCCAAATAAACCCTACAAATTTGAGTTAGGAATTTTGAGTGTCAAAATTTGGTTAACTCAAGCATGCTTGCTTGCCACATAATCCCAAACATTTGAGTGGAATTTTGAGTGTCAAAATTTGATGATCTCAAATTTGCATGAACATGCAAACATGACTCTATAAAGAAAGTGATCATAAAACATGAAAGGTCTTCTTCTTGGTGAAAAACCTTGAGAAAAACCTCTCACAAACACTCTCTTCATATATACAAAATCCCTCCCAAGTTTAGTCACTCACCGGATTTCACAATCTCGTTCTAAGGCCAGAGGATAGTAAAGAAGACACTAGTGGTGGTTCGAAACCGGTTCGTGAGAAAAAAAGAATTTGAACTACAAAAGGTTAGTATTCAAACTCATTAAGTTTTAATACTTATGAACATGCTAGTTATTTACTATAATTGATGTTCTAAAAGTGCCTAAGATCCAAATTGTTCCCGCATGTGTTATATTAACACCATCAAATTGAACCCACTTTAGTTTCATGTTTGGAGTGTTGAAGATAAAGCAAATTGTATTTATAATATGGAGCTTGGGGTCTATAAAAATTTAATGATCCTAAGAGAAATTCTTGTTTTATTAGAGGAGACCAACTTTATTTAAGGTACTAGGAGTTCAAACTAGCTTAAGAGTTGCGTGCGTGCTCATTTTATCCATGTTCTCCACTTCCTCCCATTTCCTCCTCTTCCTCCATCACATTCTTTATTTCTCTTCCCATTTCTCAATCTCCAACTCATCCTTTCTTTATCCCTAACCAATTCGGATTTGAATAAAGAAGAAAAAGAAAGAGAGTGAAGGAAGTCGGTATGGATTTAGCTTTGGAACTAGACATCGATGAGTATGATCTAACGAACATCAATACAAAAAATTTAGTGACTTCTCTTTGGAACAACCAGGTAAGTGGTGCTACTATTGGCTTGGTTGGATGAATTGTATGAGATATTAACAACGCGTGCTCCGTAGACTCTCCACGTGTCGTACTTTGTGAGTGTTTGACATGTATTAATTTCCTTGGTACTAGAAATGATGAAACTGGAGATGGCTCCTAAACGTCTGTATGGATCATTTCCAATTGCACTTTCTATGGTTCTCTGGCAACTTTTGTGAAGCTAGCTCGTTTATATTCTTCCATAACGCAGTTCTCACAAACACCCATATCAATAGATTTTAGGCCTTCTAAAACTCCATTTGCAGCCATCATCTTCATATGTGCAAGTCTATTGACACTACTGTAGGGTGTATGAACATGATTGTTGTTGCTCAGAGTGCTTCAAATTCAAGTAGACTTTAATTGAAAGCACTCGTAGCAACAGCGACCATGTTTATACACCCTACAGTAGTGTATAGGGTTCCAGATTTTGTGTCATGCTACCACCATGACACCCTTCACAATCTTTCCCAAACTCTTTCCAAACTCGGCTGCATAACCTGTGCTATCAAACTGACCAATAGAGATCAGATTCTTCTTGAGATTAGGAATATATCTGACATCCTATAACGTCCACCCATTTCCTACTAGAGTTTGTATGCAGACATCTCTCTTCCCTTCAATCTCTAACGTTTTGTTGTCGGCAAGATACACCTTCCCAAAATTTTCTTATTTGAAATTTTGAAACAATTTCTTACTTGAAGACAAATGAAACGATGCAACTGAATCTAAAATCCAGAATTCAATTTAGCTATTCATACTACAAATTAGAGCATCCTTCATATCGTCTGTTGAATATATAGAATCAATGTCATCTTCAAACATGTGGTTTTTCTTTTCTTCAATTTGTACAATCTGTCAAAAAGTGTCATTTTTCTCCACAATTTCCACACTTTACGTTCAGTTTGTTTGGAGATTTTTCTCGATTCCTTGATTTTGATCGCTCATGTTTGTTTGGGCTATTTAGTTTACTTCTCGTTTGGGAATACTTTCGCTGACATCTCGAATTTCATCAAACTTTAGTTTATCAAATCCTCGTGAACTATTGATTGCAGCAACAATAGTATACCACGACTCAGGTAAAGATGACATAAAAATCAATGCTTTAATTTCATTTTTTAACATAATTTCCACCGAGCCCAATTGACTTTCAATCACGTTGAACTAATTTATATGATCTGCAACAAAGCTACCTTCAAACGTTTGTAGATTGAACAACCTCTGCATCAAATACACCTTGTTCATAGCCGACGGATTTTCGTACATATTTTACAACACCTTCTATAGGCCCGATGTCGTCTTCTCTTTAATGATGTTGAATGTCATGTTTCTGGACACCGTCAACCAAATCAACCCTAAGGCGTGACAACCCTTGAGCTTCCACTCCTTCGTGGTTATGGTATTCGGCTTCACCCCAAAAGGGGTTTCTGAAGATCTTTCTTGTCATATAATCTTCAATCTGCATCTTCTAGAAACTGATATCGAATCCATCAAACTTTTTCAATTCTTGTCTTTGAACATTCCATCTTCACATATCGTGGTGAATTTCACCTTGCTCTAATACCAGTTATTAGGATAACACAACAATGCACACAATCGATTTAAATGAACACAAAGAACATGATAGAGAAAATGTAAGGAGAAATATTGACTAAAAGTTTTGTATTAATGACTTTAAGGTATGCAAAGAGAGGATATGAAGAATGAGAAATATACATTTTGAAAGCACTGACTAATGAGTATATATATGATTTCAGTTTATTATATATATATATATACATATAGCTTGAAAAATATAACCGCCTACTATATATAAATATTTAATATATATATCTTGATCACATTTTTACTATAAATAGTCCGCCTCCATATCCAACATTCTAGAGTCCAAATAGTTAGTTTTATACGAGAGTTTAAAAAAAATAACAAATGGAGGCTCGAAAAGTTGGAACCCATCAGTTTACATGACACTCCGTTATATACATGACACTAATGATATCTTTGGTGGCAATCTTATCTCCTGGAGTTCAAGGAAATAATCGACAGTGTCTCGTTCTAGTACGAAGGGAGAATACAAGGCGATTGCTTATGCTACTGCCGAATTAATCTGGATCCAAGTCCTCTTGCGTGAGCTTGAGATCTCGCAAGCACGAGCACTTAGCCTGTGGTGTTACAACATTGGTGCCACCTATCTGTCCGCCAATCCAATCTTTCATCGATTGAGGTTGATTATTACTTTGTTCGTGAAGGAGTATTAGGCGCAATCTAACCTTAGTTGTACATTGTCCGGATTAGATAATCTATTGATTTACTCGTTTGTTACACATCTATAAATACATGAGGTTGAGGTCGTGACCTGCCATTCAACCTAACAACACCATTAATATGTAATCATAAGGAAGAGTATTTATTAAAGCACTATGTTGTTCGCCTTAATTTTTGTAGGAAACGACAAACTATTTAATTTGATATAATTGTGGGGGCATTTCGTAAATCGAACTCAAGATTTGAAATTTATCCACTAGACCAAATGCCCTAGTAGTGGATCAATCATTTTTAGTTGCTAGTCCATGTGTTTTGTGTGCCTCAAGATTTGAAGTTTTTTCATTTTTTTTTTTTTTTGTGCTTTAGAACCTACTATTATTGTCACGTTAATTTCACATTGTCCATCACATAGTAGAATTTGTTCTTCAATCAATTGGATGTACTTCAATTAATATTATTAAAAAATATTAACATAAATAAATTCTTTGTACTTCAATTAATTAAGAAATATTGATAGAAATAAAGTCCATATCCTATAATTTCTACCTTGTTCGTTTGAGATTATGAATGACCCAACACAAATTTATTTGGTTGAAGCTACATTGCCACTATAGTATATGCATTCCTTTAGGATAAATATTGAAACAATTTGTTTTTGAAAACGACTTTTATTTTATATTTATTTTTAAATTTATTTTAATTTTTAATTTTTTTAATTTTTTTAATTTTTTTAATTTTTAATTTTTTAATTTTAGTTTTCAAAACCTAGATTGATATGTTAAAACTACGTTCTTTGCTACCATTTAACAATACTTATATATTGTAAAATGGGATTAACTTGTTTTAAGTTTATGTAGTTTCTTTTCATTACTACATTTACTTCTATCTCAGGTTAAAAAAAAAAAAAAAATGTGCTAGTAAACATAATTCCTCTTTTATTGTTATATATACTTACTCCATTTGTATTTACTTCATTTTATACAAAAGTTTACGATAATTAATAAACCCATGTGCTTAATACATTCTCTAAAAAAATAAATTTGTTTGTATTAGGATAAATTACCATGAATAGGAAGAGAAGAAACACCGAAAATAAGTAGAAAGTTGAGAATTTCACTCAACCACACAATCGAAATTGAAAGACTGAATGACTCAAATGAAATTCTACCCAACAATTGCCCACACAATCGAACTTGAAAGACTGAATGACTCAAATGAAATTCTACCCAACAATTGTTTGAAACTTAGAAATGGCAGAGATGATGCTCGGATTTGTAAGGGAAACTTCTCAACTTGAGATCAATTTCATTCCACTCAAATCTGATTTTTACATAATAATTGTGGATATTTATAGTCTTCCACCGAAAAAGTTAGTGGCTTGAATTTAATCTCAATGTTGATTCTCCAAAAAAGACTAGGTCAATTTGACAATTTGACCATGGCATACTTTAAAAATTAAAAATAAATAAAGTTTTCTAACCACTCATGTAATGATGCTTGCAACTTCATCTTCTACTTGAACCGTGTAAATATTCACTTCTAAAGCTCCAAATGGTTCTTACTCAATCGAATAAGCTTGTAACACATGAAATGAAGTTGAATCAAACATATCCAATTTTATAGATGAAGAGTGAATGCTTGTTGAATCTTCTTGGATGGTCTAGTTGGAACATTTGGAACACCGTGATCCTTATCAAGGGTCATTCCTCTTGGATGTAACTTTGTCTTCCTTTAAGATCGGTATCGCTCCTTGTGAAAATGTATCCAAACCCAGTTATCGAGTTGAAAAGTGATTTCCTTCCGTCCTTTATTAATTCTTGACGCAACTTTGAAATTTATTTTCTTAATTGTCTTCTTCACCTCTTTATGTTTGATCAGACCTTACTTGTGGTTGTTTTACTCACAAAAATATTTAATTCTTAAAGTAACTTTTTGTTTCTCAATTGTCTCCTTTCACCTGTTTATGCAATATTTTGATCAGATTTGCCTTACTTGTGGTTGCTTTACTCACAAAAAAATATTAGAATGAATAGGAAGCAAATCAAGAGGGGTAAGTGGATTAAATCCATAAACATCTTCAAAAGGTGAACAACGAGTGGTACTATGAATTGATCTAAAGGAGAACGGTACTATGAATTGCTCTATTATATGTCATATCTACAAATGGCAAACATTCGTCCCAAGACTTAATATTCTTAGAAATAATAGGCAGATTAAATCCATAAACATGTTCAGAAGGAGAACAATGAGTGGTATTATGAATTGCTCTAAAGGAGAACGGTACTATGAATTCCTCTATTATATGTCATCTCTATAAATGACCTATTATATGCCATCTCTACAAAGGTCAAACATTAGTCCCAAGACTTAATATATTCTTAGAAATAATAAACAATAATTCAATTTATCCCACACCATACTTTTCAAAAGTGACTTAAAAATTTAACTATCCTATCTTTTTTACGTGTAGCAAACCACATTTAAAGGCGTATACAATCCATATAAAATATCTATCCCATTAAGGCACCACCATATTATAGAGCATTTAGAAATACAGAGCGGGGTATTCGGGGTATCGATCCCCATACCAATCGCATGCAAACAGAACACTCTACCGTCTTAGCTACATTCCCACAATTCTTGCATGACAAAACCCAAAACTGTGCGTCATCAATAATAGTGAAAATAAAAAAATATTTCTGCTCATTATGTCATAAATAAGGAAAATTGAATAGAAATAAAATATTAATAACGTAGTTTCTTTAGGAGATGCACTCTACCATCTTAGCTACATTCCCACTATTCTTACATAACAAAACCCAAAACTACACGTTATCAATAATAATGAAATTGAAAAAATATTTCTGCTCATTATGTCAAAAATAAGGAAAAATTGAATAGAAATAAAATATTATTGAGTTTCTTCACGAGATGCACTCTACCATCTTTGCTACATCCCCACAGTTCTTACATAATAAAACCCAAAATCCTCGTACCTCTCGCATGCAAAGAGTGCACTCAACCATCTTACCTACATCCCCACAATTCTTACATCACAATACCCTAAAAGTCCCGTCATAAATAATAGTGAAAATGAAAAACTCTCTTTGATCATTATGTCATAAATAAGAAAAAATTGAAAAGTAATAAGATATTTTAATAATTGATAGTTTTCCTTTGGAGATGGAGAATAGCGATCCCCGTACCTCTTGCATGCAAAGCAAGCTCTCTACCATTTTGATGGTGTTAATATAATACATGGGGAAGCAATTTGGATCTTAGACACTCTTAGTGCATCAATTATAATAACTTAGCTAGCATGTTCAAAAGCATTAAAACTCAATGAGTTTAAATACTAATCTTTTGTAGTTTAAATTCTTTTTTCCTCACGAATCGGTTTCAAACCACCAGTACTGTCTTCCTTACTATTCTCAGACCTTAGAACGATATTGTAGAATTCAGTGAGTGACTAAATTTGAAAGGAATTTAGTATATGTAAATAGAGAGTTTTGAGAGAATTTCTCAAAGTTTTTCAAGAATAATTTCTATTTACCTTGATCACTCTATTTATTGATGTTTGTATGTTCATGCAAATTTGAGATTACAAAATTTTGACACTCGAAATTTCACTCAAAGTTGTGGGATTATGCGGCAAACATGCAAGTTTGGTTAAATCAAATTTTGACACTCAAAATTCCACTAACTCAAACATGGATTTTTACATGAGCTGAAGTCAACATTTTGACTTTCTATATTTTAATTCAAAAATTAATTTAAATAATTAGTTTCAAATCAAAATAATATTAAATGATTAATTAAATAATTTAATTAATATTTAACATTAAATCGAATGCCAATTCCAATCAATTCCGGCACATATTGATTATGAATCCCTATTCATAATTAAAATATTTAAATCTTATTTACATATCTCTAATTCTCTCATTTTGTTTAATTCATAATTAAATAAAAATGGGGTTAAATAAATCGTATATATTTAGCGCGTATTCCCTAATTTGAGTTCGAACACTTCAAACTCACTCGTCACACTCTTCTAAGGTTTAGTCTGATATGAGCTAGCAGGGGGAGTTAATGGACCTATAGATCATGAGCTCCAACGATCCGAGATTAACCGGCTAAACTCATTAACCTTTTAACCAACATTCCTTAACTGCTAGGACACTACACTATAGCCTAGTAGTTGCACTCCCCTCACTTTAGATATATTTCTGTCCATTTGATATAACCATGATTAGTAAGTCGATCCTTCATAGGTTGTTCTTAACTAGAGTTGGGTAATTTACCGTTTTTACCCCTAAAGTTACTTCTTGTTCCTTAAGTCCCACTGATCATCTAATGAACAATTGGTTTGTGGTTCAACCACCAAACCGAATCTTGTTAGGGTCGCACAACAACGCACACGCTTGATCTAGATGATCATAAAGTACAGGATAGAGAAAAGTGCAAGGAGAACTCTGGCTAAAATAATTTTTTTTATTATTTATGACTTCACATATGTACAATAAGAGAGAATTACAGAGAATACAGAAAGTACATTTTCAAAACTCTACCGACGGGATATATATATGGTTTAGTTTACTATATATAACTTTACCAGATTTAACCATCTACTATATATAGATATTTACCATATATAGCTTTACCAAATATAGCTTTACTACATATAGCTTTACCATATATAGCTTTACGGAATATAACTTTACTATATATAGCTTTACCATATATAGTTTTACCAAATACGGATATATGACCAAGCTATAAATAAGAGAGCAGACTCCATAACCTAACAATTCTCCCACTTGGAGACTAATCCTACACCATACTAATTAAGGTTTTGCATAACCTTAATTTTCCAACATCAACACATTTTGTCCACATGTATGCTGGATTCTTTGCACCCTCTATCTTCTCCAAACACATATCGCCTTCTTCCACTAACCTGCGAGTGAAATGGTATTGTCTACTAATGTGTTTTGTCCTTGAATGATAGACTGGGTTTTTCACCAACTATATGGCATTCTGACTATCTGTTAAAGGATCTTCTTGCACTATTTTCGGCCTAATTCTTCTAGATAGTCTGTCATCCATGTAATCTTCTTTCCAGCTTCAGCTATGGCCACGTACTCAGCTTCAGTAGATGAAAGAGCAACACATTTCTGAAGCTTGGACATCCAACTCACTGCTGTTCCATCTATAGTGTAGATATATCCAGATGCGCTCTTGCTAGAGTCTACATCTCCACTCAGATCAGCATCCACAAAACCTTGCAAAACTACTTTGCCATTGCCACAACAAAGTGAAGTATTGGATGTACCTCTCAGATATCTCAGAAGCCACTTCACAGCTTCCCAATGTTCCTCCCTTGGATTTTCCATGTACTTGGTAACAACTCCCACTGCATGTGTTATGTCAGGTCAAGTGCAGACCATAGCATACATCAAACTCCCAACTGTAGAAGCATACGGTACTGATGCCATGTGCTCACTTTCCTCAACTGTCTTGGGAGATTGCCCTTTTGACAATTTAATATGATTTGCCAAGAAGGTAGTCCTGGGTTTAGCATTATTCATCTTGAATTTGGACAACACCTTCTCAATATACTGCTCTTGGGATAGATTTAATGTGCCAGCAGAACTATCTTGAGAAATCCTCATCCCAAGAATCTGCTTCGCTGCACCTAAATCTTTCATCTCAAATACTGAAGACAAGCTTGCCTTCAGGTGGTTTATCTCCCTCATACTTGATCCAGCAATTAGTATATCATCCACATACAGGAGTAGAAACACATAAGAATCAGTGTATTTCTTGAGGTAGCAACACTGATCCTTTTCACTCCTGTGGAAACCACTCTTGCACATGAAGAAGTCAAACTTCTTGTACCATTGTCTCGGTGCTTGTTTTAGACCATACAAGCTCTTATTGAGCTTACACACCATGTGCTCTTTGCCTGGAGCTGCAAACAATTCTGGTTGTTGCATATAGATCTACATGTAAAAATGCCAGTTTTACATTCATTTGCTCAAGGTGCAAATTCTCCGATGCAACAATACTCAGCAGAATTCAGATAGTAGTTAATTTCACCACTGGAGAAAAGATCTCAGCATAATCAATGCCTTTTCTTTGTGAATATTCTTTAACTACTAATCGAGCCTTAAACCTCATTCTGCCATCTGATTGAACCTTGATTCTGAACACCCATTTGTTCAACAGAGCTCTCTTTCCTGTAGGCAACTCAGTCAGCACCCACGTATTATTCTTTTCAAGTGAGCTCATCTCATCAAAGGACTTTGGTTCTCCTTTGTCAGTCAGCAATAGGGCCTCATCAAAAGACTTTGATTCTCCTTTGTCAGTCAGCAATAGATAATGTAATGAGGCTGAATATCTATTTGGTGCTCTGATAGTTCTGGATGATCTTCTCAACACTTGCTCAAGTGCAACTTGCTCCATGTTTGGTTCTTCAGCAATAGGATACGGAGTTTCTTGAGCTTCGGTTGTAACATCACTGCGTGAATTTTCCTGCCACTCAAGTTCAAGTCCCACTTGCTTTGTAGTCTCAGAGTTTATCTTCTCTCTGTCCTTGTACATGACATTTTCATTAAAGATCACATCGTAGTGTCAGAGCCATAGCCTATGAAGTAGCATTTCACAGCCTTAGCATCAAACTTATCTCTCTTCTCTGGATCAACATGAACATACGCAGTACAACCAAAAGTTCTCAAGTGAGAGTACTTGAGTTCTTTTCCTGTTCATACTTCTTCGGGCAATTTGAACTTCAAGGGTACTGAAGGCCCTCTATTAATCAAATATGTTATTGTGTTCACAGCATCATCCCAGAATGTCTTTGGTAGTCCAGATTGAATCCTCATGCTTCTTGCTTGCTCATTCAATGTTCTGTTCATCCTTTCTACAATACCATTTTGTCTTGCCTTACCGGGAATTATTCTTATTAATCTAATTTCCTCAGCTGCACAAAATGTTATAAACTCTGATTTGTTGTACTCTCCTCCATTGTCAAACCTCAGCATTTGATCTTCAAGCCGATCTGATTTTCAACTTCAGCTTTCCACTTCTTGAAGGTGGTAAACACATCTGACTTGTGTTTCAGAAAGTAAACCCATACCTTCCTGCTGAAGTCATCGATGAAGGTGACGTAGCACCTTGATCCACCAAGTGATGAAACTGGAGATGGTTCCCAGACGTCTATATGGACCATTTTCAATTGCACTTTCTTCAGTTCTCTGGCAACCTTTGTGAAACTAACTCGTTTCTATTTGCCCATAACACAGCTCTCACAAAGACCCATATCAACAGATTTTAAGCCTTCTAAAGCTCCTTTCGCAGCCAGCATCTTCATTCCTTTGACGCTCATATGTCCAAGTTTATTGTGTCATAGACTTGAATTGGAAGCACTCTCAACAGCAGCAGTCATGTTTATACACTCTGCAGTAGTGTATAAGGTTCCAGATTTTGTGCCACGTGCAACAACCATGGCGCCCTTCACAATCTTCCATGAACTCTTTTCAAACTCTGCTGTATAGCATGTGCTATCCAACTGACCAATAGAGTTCAGGTTCTTCTTGAGGCAAGGAATGTATCTGACATCTTGTAATGTCCACTAATTTCCTACTAGAGTTTGTATGGAGACATCTCCCATCCCTTTAATCTCCAAGGTTTTATTGTCGGCAAGATACACCTTCTCGAAATTTTCTGATTTGAAATTTCAAACAATTTCTTACTTGGAGACGAATGGAACGATGCACCTGAATTCAAAATCCAGGATTCAGCTAGGCTGTCCACACTAAGGATTAAAACATCCTTAGTGTCTTCTGTTGTATATATAGAATCATCATCATCTTCATATTTATGATTCTGCTTCTTCTTCAGTTTTGTACAATCTGTCCGAAAGTGTCCTTTTCCCCCACAGCTCCAACACGTTACGTTGGGTTTGTTTGGAGATTTTTCCCGATTCTTTGATTTTGATCGCTCATGCTTGTTTGAGCTCTCTGATTTACTTCTTCCTCTTCGATCAACACTAAGAGCATTGCCTGATGAATCTTCAGTTCCCCGTTTGCAAATACTTTCATTGAGAACAACATCTCGAGTTTCATCAAACTTCAGTTTATCAGATCCTCGAGAACTCCTGATTGCGGCAACAACAGTATCCCATGACTCGGGTAAGGATGACATCAAAAATGAATTAATTTCCACCGAACTTAGTTGACTTATGATCATATTGAAATCATTTATATGATTAGCAACAGATCCACCTTCAGACATCTGTAGATTGAACAATCTCCGCATCAAATACACCTTGTTCATAGCCGACGGTTTTTCATACATATTTGACAGTGTCTTCAATAGATCTGACGTTGTCTTCTCCTTGATAATGTTAAACACCGCATTTTTGGATAGTGTCAATCAGATCAGCCCCAAGGCTTGTCGATCCTTGAGCTTCCATTGCTCTGTGGTCATGGTATCCGGCTTCACCCCCAACAGAGGTTCGTGAAGATCTTTCTGGTACAGATAATCTTCAATCTGCATCTTCCAGAAACTGAAATCGGATCCATCAAACTTCTCAATTCCAATCTTTGAACTTTCCATCTTCACAGATCGTGGTGAATTTTTCCTAGCTCTAATACCAGTTGTTAGGGTCGCACAACAACGCACACACTCGATTTAGATGAACACAAAAAAACAGGATAGAGAAAAGTGCAAGGAGACCTCTAGCTAAAAGGATTTATTTTTTTATTAATGACTTCACGTATGTACAGTAAGAGAGAATTACAGAGAATACAGAAAGTAAATTTTCAAAGCTCTACCGAACGGGATATATATATGGTTTACTATATATAGCTTTACCAGATTTAACCATTTACTATATATAGCTATTTACCATATATAGCTTTACCGGATATAACTTTACTATATATAGCTTTATCATATATAGCTTTACTGGATATAACAGTTGACCAAGCTATAAATAAGAGAGCAAACTCCATAACCTAAGAAATCCCTCTCGGGCCAATGAGAGGGTGGGGCCCCATGTTAAAGACCTAGAGTCAGTACTTAAAGAAACAACCTCTCTATTATCCCTAAAAGTGGGTAGGAGTGAATTCCATCTTACACTCTATGTCCCCAGCTATTCACCCCGTCTTACCCCTAGAATGAGAGGCTTATTGAGTCGTGAACTCGGGCCACTCTCACACATGCAAATCTAAGAATAATTATGAATAAACAGGAGTTCATAGTTAGCTCAGGATTAAGGTCGAGTTACTTAGGTCATCGAGTGAAAAATCAGTCTCATCAGTAAACAACATTATAAAGTGAGAGTGATTTTCTTCATGGACCGATTTTATGCAATACTCATTGCATAGGACGCCCCCACTCACATGTCTCCACATGTACAATTTAGTGATCATAATTGTTTATATCATATACAAAAGTGGGTCACATCCATAGTGTCCCCAAGATAAGGTACTCAGCCTTATCCCTGTACTATAAATCATTATGACTATATACTTGAACTTGGTCCACTCTTATATCTCTACCTATAGTTCAAGTAATCATACGGAATAAACATCAATAATAACTTCATTGAAAATAGAATATGTTTTTATTTAAAAACTATAATTTATAGGACATAAAACCCAACACATTTAAGCTACATCCCCACAATTCTTACATCACAAAACCTTTAAACTTCTCATCATCAATGATAGTGAAAATGAAAAAATATCTTGCTTATTATGTCATAAGAAAAGATTGAATAGACCTTTAAACTTCCCATCATCAATAATAGTGAAATTGAAAAAAATATCTTGCTTATTATGTCATAAATAAGGAAAGATTGAATAGGAATAAATTATTAATAACAAATAGTTACCTTTTGGAGATGCGAGGTATCTCGCCCGTGCCTCTCGCATGAAAGGAGTGCACTCTACCATCTTAGTTACATCTCAACAATTCTTACATGACAAAATCCTAACCGTCCCATCATCAACAATAGTGAAAATGAAAAACTATGTCGGCTAATTATGTCATAAATAAGAAAAATTTTAAAAAGATATAGAATATTTGGTAATAGGATTCACAAATCCAAAGCCAATCCCCAAAAATAGGCACCCTGCAAATTTATCCGCGTGTCTTGTGTTCAAAGATGTGAACTTAAGACCTCTCACACTCAAAGAAAGAATAATACCACTAGACCAAATTTCCCTTATTGAACATCTATCATTTTTAGCTCTCACTCATATGATTTTTTCTCTCAAGTTTGAAATCTATATTTGTTTGGGGTTGAGGGGATAAAAGGAAGTTCAACAAGGTGAGGTAGGTCTTTTTGTATAAGAGGAAGTTCAAGGATTTAACGAAAAGAAAATCATCAACCTTTTTATAACTTTTCAATCAATACACGACATTCTTAATTAATAAATTATTTTACCTAAAAAAAAACATAAAGTGAAACAAATTAAGTGCATTGGATTGATACATTATTGAAAAATTCAAGAGTTGATCTCAAAACCTCTCACACCAAAAGCAAGAATCATACCACTAGACCAAATATCCTTGGTGTGGACTTCATATTCAATTATGCATTGAACATATCATCGTTATTTCATTTACTTTATTTGATGTTCATATAAATTTGTAAATACTGATGGTGTTACTATACCACGTGCGGAAGCAATTTGAATCTTAGGCACTCCAAGTACATCAATTATAGTAAATTAGCTAGCATGTTCAAAAGCATTAAAATTCAATGAGTTTGAATACTAACCTTTTGTAGTTCAAATTTCTTTTTCCTCACGAACCGGTTTCGAATCACCACTAGTGTCTTCTCTACTATTCTCCGGCCTTAGAACAGGATTGTGAAATCCGGTGAGTGACTAAACTTGATAGGAATTTAGTATATGTAAAGAGAGAGAGTTTTGAGAGATTTTCTCAAAGCTTTTCGAGCAAACTTTACATGTACCTTAATCACTCTATTTATAGAGTCATATTTGCATATTCATGCAAATTTGAGATTACCAAATTTTGACACTCAAAATTCCACTCAAATTGTGGGATTATGTGACAAGCATGTTTAAGTTAACCAAATTTTGACACTCAAAATTCCACTCAAATTTGTGGGGTTTATTTGGCAAACATGCATGTTTGGTTAAACCAAATTTTGACACTCAAAATTCCACTCAAATCTGTGGGATTATGTGGCAAAACCTGCAAGTTTGGTTAAACCATATATTGACACACAATATTCCACTCAAATGGCAAACATGCAAGTTTGGTTAAACCATACATTGACACACAATATTCCACTAACTCAAACATGGATTTTTCCATTGGGTGAAGTCAAACTTTTGACTTTCTTTATTTTAATTCAACAATTAATTTAAATAATAAATTTCAAATCAAAATAATATTAAATGATTAATTAAACAATTGAATTAAAAATTAACATTAAATAAAATGTCAATCCCAATGAATTCTGCACGTATTGATTATGAATCCCTATTCATAATTAAAATATTTAAGTCTTATTTAAATATCTTCAATTCTCTTTTTTTGTTTAATTCATAATTAAAACAAAATGCGGTTAAATATGTCCTATATATTTAGCGTATTTTTCGTAATTTGAATTCGAACACTTCGAACTCACTCATCACACTGTTCTAAGGTTTTGTCGTATTGCAAGAAACACATGAAGTCTTCGATGCGCTTGAACTGAAGTCTTAAATGTAGAATGTGTCTTGGAGAACAAAACAATAACATAATAAGAACAAAGAGCTTTCTACTAGACCGGCTTAAGATTTGGATAGGCATACTCACCGAAAGTGGGAAACGTGAAATAATATTAAGAGCATTATCATTATAGTTTTAATCGCCTTAATTTTTGTTTTTTTTTTTCTCTTTATTTCCTAAGATGGTAAGTATAAAGCCTTTAGATGTAAAGACAAACTTTAGGTTGCTGTTGAATGGTCAAGCCATTGCAAACATGCTTAAGTTTTGATATCTCTTTTCTAATTCCTTTATGTCGACTTTGTTGCCCAACAATTGGTGTAGAGAAGTTAAGAGGTATGTTTGAAAAGTAAATAATAGGAACAACAAGTTTATATAAATATGAAGTCCTTCGACAAGAAAAGATTTAGACATAGGGGCTTTTGAGGTTGCACTGTAAGTGAGGGTCGTATCACTAAACCAAATGCCTTTTCTTAAATACCCAATATTTTTAGCTTCTACCCATATTTTTCTCTGAGTGGTTGGACGACTATAAAATGAAAATTTGATGGTCTAATATTTTACTTGTAAGTAAGGCATGATATATTGAATTGTTATAATATACCAGGGTTATCATAAACCAACAACCCAACAGAGGAAACAAACTAATCCATTTGGGTTGGATTGATTCGGTTCAGTTCATCAATTTGTTTGATTTAATTCTTCTATTTTGTCTCGTATGACAACAAAATAGAGTTGTATTGAATGCACCTTAGTTTCATTTGGGTTGGATTGATTCGGTTCAGTTCATCAATTTGTTTGATTTAATTCTTCTATTTTGCCTCGTATGACAACAAAATAAAGTTGTCTTGAATGCACCTTAGTTTCATTTATGACAAACTCATATTAAACATAATTGCATTAATAGTACTCAGAGTTGGAGTCTATAAGTATTTCATGAACCTAAGTGCAAATCATGCTTCATTAAAGATGAGATAAACTTTAGTTAAGTAACGGGAACTATAAATTGCTTCATGTGGAGCTTCAATTACTCTATGCTAGTTACAATCTTTAGGATTGACTAATTGGACATGAGTTCATTGATTTAGGGAAATTTTTGTATAATTATCAACTACAACTTATGTTTTCAAATTTTTATGTCGTAATTTAGGTAATTGGTGTTATGAGTCGTAAACTTGCTTTTTTTTTTTTTTTGCATAATATGGATTTAGTTGAACTATTATTACCAATAAGATGGAGAAAGAAATTGTCTTTGAAATGACTAATGGACCTAGGTTCATCATTGTTGTCTTTTAAATGTAATTTTGCAAAAAGCTTAACTAATATAAACTATCATGCCACAAGAACTTTAAGGTAAAACATAATTGTACCCTACACATCATTCAAGTTGGCAATAAAATGGAGTTAAATTGAACCCACTTTAGTTTCATGTTTCAAGATAAAACATAATTGTATTTATGAGATTGAGCTTAGGGTCTATAAGAATTTAATGATCATAAGACAAATTCCTGTTTTATTATAGGAGAACAACTTTATTTAAGGTACTAGGAGTTCAAACTGGCTTAAGAGTTGCGTGCGTGCTCATTATATCCATGTTCTATACTTCCTCCCATTTCCTCCTCTTCCTCCATCATATTCTTTATTTCTCTTCTCATTTCTCAATCTCCAACGGGTCCTTTCTTTATCCCTAATCAATGTGGATTTGAATAAAGAAGAAGAAAAAGAAAGAGAGTGAAGGAAGTCGGTATGAATTTAGTTTTGGAACTAGACATCGATAAGTATGATCTAACGAACATCAATACAAAAAATTTATTGACTTCTCTTTGGACTAACCAGGTAAGTGGTGTTACTATTGGCTTGGTTGGATGAATTGTATGAGGTATTAACAACGCGTGCTCCGTAGACCCTCCACGTGTCGTACTTTGTCAGTGTTTGACATGGATTATATTTTGTTATGCTGTAACACGAGTTCAAATGATGATTAATTTCTCAATTTTTTTTAAGTTCAAAATTTATTGAGAGATGTAGAGACCAAGTTTAAATATGATATGTAAGAAAAAAATAGTTACAAAAATTAAAAAAACTGATTAAAAGCATTAAAGAAAATAGTAAAAAAATAGAAAAATCGGTCAAAATTAATGCTAGGGTAAATTTTTCATTTGACCCATCTTTCGTAAGTAGGGGACAATAAGATCGCTAATTAGAGTTCAATAAAGAGGAAAAATAAAGAAAGAAAAAAAAAGGCCAAAAAAGAAGAATATAACTAGAGTTTAATAAAGAGTTGTTTGATATTAGAGCAGCGGAATTTTAGATTATATAGTTTTTTTCTTAGGATAAAGAGTCGTATATCTCTATGACTCAGCTCAATGACACGACTCGCCACGATCAAGGAAGCAGTCTAACCCTATTTTGAAGTATATTATGTGTTGTAAAACTTGTATGAATGTATTGTATGTTTTGAGTTTCGTGGTAGTTATAAAATGTCCTCGGACATTAAGAGTCAATGTTAACCATATAAGATAATAATGGATCAAAGTTATAGTGTCTAGATATGCTGAGGAGGAAAAGAGTGGTTGTGAGATATTTCACTAGCCTTAGGAAAACAGAGAGTTGTCACTGCAGAGTACGAGACATCTAACCAATGGAATTTTGGTTCTAGAAATGATGAAACTAGAGATTGTACCCTAACATTTGTAAGTATTATTTCCAATCGCACTTTCTTTGGTTCTCTAGCAGCCTTTGTGAAGCTAACTCGTTTATATTTTTCTATAACACAACTCTCATAAACACCCATATCAATAGATTTTAGGCCTTCTAAAACTCCATTCGCAACCATCATCTTCATTTCTTTGACGCTCATATGTGCAAGTCTATTGACACTACTGTAGGGTGCATAAACATGGTTGCTGTTGCTCGAGTGGTGTATAGGGTTCACCCTACAGTGGTGTATAGGGTTCCAGATTTTGTGTCATGCTACCAACATGACACCCTTCACAATCTTCCTCAAACTCTTTCGAAACTCGGCTGCATAACCTGTGCTATCCAACTGACCAATAGATCAGATTTTTTTGGAGATTCGGAATATATTTGATATCCTATAATGTCCACTCATTTCCTGTTAGAGTTTGTATGCAGACATCTCTCTTCCCTTTAATCTCCAACGTTTGTTGTCGGCAAGATACACCTTTCCAAAATTTTCTTATTTAAAATTTTGAAATAATTTCTTACTTGAAGACAAATGAAAAGAAGCAACTGAATCTAAAATCTAGAATTCAATTGGACTGTTCACGCTAAGAATTAGAGCATCCTTAGTAGCTTTTGCTGAATAGATAGAATCATTGTCATCTTCAAACTTGTGATTTTGTTTTTCTTCAATTTTTACAATATGTCCGAAAATGTCATTTTTCTCCACAATTTCAACACTTTACATTTGGTTTGTTTGAAGATTTTTCTCGGTTCCTTGATTTTGATCGCCCATGTTTGTTTGGGCTATTTGATTTACTTCTTTCCCTTCGATCAACACTAAGAGAATTGCCTGATGAATCTCCAATTTCCCATTTGGGAATACTTTCGCTGACATTTCGAATTTCATCAAACTTCAGTTTATCAGATCCTTGTGAACTGTTGATTGTAGCAACAACAGTATACCACGACTCGGGTAAAGATGACATCAAAATCAATACTTTAATTTCATTTTTGAATATAATTTCCATCGAGCTCAATTGACTTTCAATCACGTTGAACTAATTTATATGATCTGCAACAAAGCTACCTTCAGACATTTGTAGATTGAACAACCTCTGCATCAAATACACCTGGTTCATAGTCGACGGATTTTCGTACATATTTTACAACACCTTCAATAGGCCCGATGTCGTCTTCTCTTTGATGTTGTTGAACATCATGTTTTTGGACAGCGTCAACAAAATCAACCCTAAGGCGTGACGATCGTTGAGCTTCCACTCCTCTATGGTCATGGTATCCGGCTTCACCACCAAAAGAGGTTTTTGAAGATCTTTCTGGTACAGATAATCTTCAATCTGCATCTTCTAGAAACTGATATCGAATCCATCAAACTTTTCAATTCTAGTCTTTGAACTTTCCATCTTCATAGATCATGATAAATTTTGCCTTGCTCTGATACCAATTATTAGGATAACACGACAACGCACACACTCGATCTAAATGAACACAAAAAACATGATAGATAAAATGTAAGGAGAAATATTGACTAAAGGTTTTGTATTAATGACTTCAGGTAGGCAAATATAGAGGATTTGATGAATGAGAAATTTACCTTTTGAAAGAATTGACTAATAGGTAAATATATGATTTCAGTTTATTATATATATAGCTTTAATAGATATAACGGTATACTATATATAAATATTTAGTATACATATCTCTATCAAATTTTTATTATAAATAGCCACCCTTCAGCACAAATAGTATATATATCTCTATTAGATTTTTACTATAAATAGTCATCCTCCATATCAACATTATAAAGCTTAAATAGTCCGCCTCCATTATCAACATTATATCTCTAAACCAATGGAGGCTCTCAATATCTTTATGCAACTTTTAGCAAAGAATTCTGAAAATCGCGAAATTACTCATCCATAATGAATCTTATCCTTTTAAACCAATTTGTAAACCTTTATGGCTATGAGAGGAACAACTTTGGTTAAGAAATCAAAGGCTAAAAGATGTTGGAATGTTGGAACCCATCAGTTTACTTTCGGTAAACGTTTTAAGTTCGAAATTTAGAAATTTGAGTTCAAAATTCTTCGTCTAGAGATTGATTCATTTAATGAGTCTTATACAATTAGCTGTAGGGTAAGTTAAGAAACACAATTGAAGAAGAAATCAAGAGGAGATGAGCTCTCAATCGTTCAAACTAGAAGCATCTTGGAATTAATTTTCTTGGTAAGTTCATTATCAAGCTGGAGGCTTGGTAAGTTACGTGTCTAGTAGTAACGGAGTCTAACTGGACTTGGTAAATTTTCTTGGTAAGTTACATGCCTAGTAATAACGGAGTCTAACCTGACGATCATCCAGACAAACATCCACCAACCCAAGAGGGGTGAAAATGAGGACGATAGTACAATTGAGAAAGAATCTTAGCCATGATGAATCTACGCTTGCTGCCATTGTTGTATTTGAAAAGGGGGGCTCGAGTGAACCAACCCACTACATGAACACCATGACGCAAAACAAGAAGGTCAGATAATGGGTTTATTCTCCCCCGGAGAGATAAATCACAAGATTAGTTTTAAATTTGGATAGGTATGTCAATTGAAAGTGAGAAACACAAAATGATATTAAGAGCAAACATTCTCTTTCGAGAGGAGTGAATTGGGTCACTCTTGGTTATCAAACTCGAGACCTCTTGCACCGAAAGCAAGAATCATACCACTAAATCAAATGCCCTTATTATGGACTTTATTATTAAGTTGTTTATTGAATGTATTATCTTTATTTCATTTATTTTCTTTTGTTATTATATCTTTTAGATCTAGACCGTTTCTTTTGTTATTATATCTTTTAGATCTATATAGTTTTCTTTTGTTATTATATCTTTTAGATTTAGACCGTTTTCTTTTGTTATTATATCTTTTAGATCTAAACAAATTTCTTGTGTTATTATATTTTTTAGAACTAGACAACTGCAAGAATTTGATTAATTCTAAAATTATTTATAGGGTGTACGATATTAAGAGCATTATCATTATAGTTTTAATTGCCTTAATTTTTGTTTTAATTATTTACCGGGTTTACGATATTAAGAGCATTATCATTATAGTTTTAATTGCCTTAATTTTTGTTTTTCTTCTTTTTTTTTTTCATGGTTTATTAAGATTGTAAGATGGTAAGTATGGGTTTACGATATTAAGAGTATTATCATTATAGTTTTAATTGCCTTAATTTTTGTTTTTCTTCTTTTTTTCATAGTTTATTAAGATGATAAGATGGTAAGTATAAATGCCCATACTAAAAAAAAGATTAAGACATAGGGGCATTCCGAAAATTAAACTCGGGACCCCTCACACCCTAAGCGAGAATCATACCACTAAATCAAATGCCCTTACTAGGAAACCCAACATTTTTAGCTTCTACTCAATATGTTTTTTTCTCTCAAGTTTGAAATCTATTTTCCTGAGGGGTTGTTGGACTATAAAACAAAATGTTGATGGTCTAGTATTTTACTTGTTTGTGAGTAAGGCATGTAATATTGAATTGTTCTAATATACAAAGGTTATCATATAAACCAACCACCCAACAAAGGAAACAAACTAATCAATTTGGATTAGATTAATTCGGTTCAATTCATCAGTTTGTTTGATTTAATTCTTCTACTTTGCCTCGTATGACAAGAAAATAAAGTTGAATTGGATGCACTGAGTTTCATTTATGACAAACTCATATGAAATATAATTGCATTAATAGCACTAAGAGTTGGAGTTTATAAGAATTTCATTAATTAAGTACAACTCATGGTTCATTAAAGATTAGATAAACTTTAGTTAAGTAACTCGAACTTTAAATTACTTCACGTGGAGCTTTATTTGCTCTATGCAAGTTACAATCTTTAGGATTGACTAATTGGACACGAGTTCTTGGATTTAGGGGATTGTTTTATGTAATTTTTAACTACAACTTATGTTTTCAAATTTTTAGGTCATAATTTAGGTAGTAGGTGTTATATTATGGATGAACACTAGAGTTTCTATCCAGTTCACCACAACTACTTAAGTATTTATTTGAAGGCTATAATTGTCATCTATGTTGTATCATAATAAGATTTGTTTTGATGAAATTTTAGTGAAAGTTGCATATTGAGTAAAAAATTTGTTTCTTTGCATAATATGAATTTAGATGGAGAGTTATTAGGGATAAATGGAGAAAAACATTTCTTTAAAATATTAAATAGACTCAAGCTCATTGTTGTTGTTGTCGTCGTCTACTTGTGATTTTGCAAAAAGCATAACTAATATGAAATATCAAGAGCGGTGAAAATGACGTCGATAGTACTGTTGAGAAAGAATCTTAGCCATGATGAATCTACGCTTGTTGCTATTGTTCTAATTGAAAAGGGGAGCTCGAGTTTGCCAACCTCAACATAAACCTTGTTGCCACTACATAAACACCACGACGCAAAATAAGAAGGTCAAATAATGGATTTATCCCCACTGGGAAAGATAAATCACAAGAGTAGTTTTATGTTGCAGTCGAGATCGCTTGCCACAAATAAATGTCATGTGGCTGAGCTTGAGCTAGCTAAATTCTATGAAAAGCTAAATGACTTGTTATCAGTCAAGTTTATTAGACCCGCAAAGTCTCTTGTCAGTGATAACTCAAATTCAGGGCAAAGACACCAAGTCAACGCCTCTATTGGAGAAGGAAGACAAAAACAAGTCACTGAAGCAACACATGTTCACATAGAAATACCAGACAGATGAAGAGATGGGTTAGTCGGAAGCGTCAACAACAATAATTTCAAGAAAAATAGAGAGTTCATATAAGTTAATGTCAGATCAACTTCGAGTTCAAAGCAACAAGAACCAAAGACTGGTGCAAAAATACTATGGACTAGTTGAATTTATCCACAAGATTATGAAGACATCATATAGGATCCAATTGCTCTTATGGATGCGGACTAACCTTGTTGTCCATGTCAGTAACTTGAAACGTTATTATTCTGACCAAGAAGACATCAAGCAGAAACAGGTGGTATGACGTCATGCAAAGAAGAAAAAATTTCATGCGAAGAAAGTAGGAAAGACACCAACAGAGAAGACATGAAGAGTCAACGAACCGAGAAGTGATTTTCAACAGCTTCTAGTAGATTGGAAGAGACTCCTCATTTTGAAATCAGCGGGAAGCGCAACGAGAGACCTAAAGTTAGCCTCATCCTACAATGTTGAGTTTATGAGGAGTTGGTTGATAGAGATATCAATAAATTGTGTGGGGACAGATGTCACGGTCACGATTGCCCAAGGCGTGTTGTCTATGGCTGCATGTTGCATGTCTATGGCTCCAAGGTAGCATGCTCATTCCAAACCCCATTGTTGTGCCACTACGGGGTGTATGACTAGTCATCAAAATCATATTTACACCCACCGGACGAAAAGTTTCCAAAATGTATTATAAGAGAATGTGACTAATTGTCAATTCTTCCTACTCGAATTATATGCTATCAAATATCTATTGTTGTATGCTATCAAATATCTATTGTTGTTGTTTATTCGCTTTTAGCTTATAATATTACTATTGTCCATGTAATGTGAATAAGCTTATAATATTGCTATTATCCATGTAGAAGCTTATAATATTGCTATTGTCCATGCAGTCTAAATTTCGAGAATCGAACTCGAGACATTTCGCACTTGAGGCAAGAATCATACTACTAGACCAAATACCCTTGTAGTGGATCATTTGACTATTTACGTGAGTTGGGCTTGGAGCATGCATATAAGTTGAAAATGAAAGGGTTGGATGCAGGCTACGAATGAGGATTGGGCCACGGAAGGTTTTTTTTCTTTACCACAAATGAACTTTAGGCTAGTGAGTCTCAAATTTTAGTTCAAACGGACCCAAAATTGAACCTACTAGTTTCTTCTTCCTTCTACGACTCACTGAAAATTTTGATGCCCTTCTCATTCCTATTCTCTGTTCTGTCTCTTCTGTTCACCGGTTATTTGGGTCCACTGAAAATTTTGGTGCCCTTCTCATTCCTATTCTCTGTTCTGTCTCTTCTGTTCACCGGTTATTTGGGTCCACTGAAAATTTTGGTGCCCTTCTCATTCCTATTCTCTGTTCTGTCTCTTCTGTTCACCGGTTATTTGGGTGACAGAAGACCTATAACATAACAAAGAGTTCCTAGAAAAAAATATCATAGAACAATTTGTGTGGGTCGAGGGTGTTAATGCCTTTGAAGTTAAGGTCGAGGCTCTATCGAAATTCTGCCATAGAAAATAAATGGTACTACCATTCTATATTCTTGAAGTGTCTTTATAAGATGAACTTTAGGCTAGTGAGTCTCAAATTTTAGTTCAAACGGACCCAAAATTGAACCTACTAGTTTCTTCTTCCTTATACGACTCACTGAAAATTTTGATGCCCTTCTCATTCCTATTCTCTGTTTTGTCTCTTCTGTTCACCGGCCCTTCTCATTCCTATTCTCTGTTCTGTCTCTTCTGTTCACCGGTTATTTGGGTCCACTGAAAATTTTGGTGCCCTTCTCATTCCTATTCTCTGTTCTGTCTCTTCTGTTCACCGGTTATTTGGGTGACAGAAGACCTATAACATAACAAAGAGTTCCTAGAAAAAAATATCATAGAACAATTTGTGTGGGTCGAGGGTGTTAATGCCTTTGAAGTTAAGGTCGAGGCTCTATCGAAATTCTGCCATAGAAAATAAATGGTACTACCATTCTATATTCTTGAAGTGTCTTTATAAGATGAACTTTAGGCTAGTGAGTCTCAAATTTTAGTTCAAACGGACCCAAAATTGAACCTACTAGTTTCTTCTTCCTTATACGACTCACTGAAAATTTTGATGCCCTTCTCATTCCTATTCTCTGTTCTGTCTCTTCTGTTCACCGGCCCTTCTCATTCCTATTCTCTGTTCTGTCTCTTCTGTTCACCGGTTATTTGGGTCCACTGAAAATTTTGGTGCCCTTCTCATTCCTATTCTCTGTTCTGTCTCTTCTGTTCACCGGTTATTTGGGTCCACTGAAAATTTTGGTGCCCTTCTCATTCCTATTCTCGGTTCTGTCTCTTCTGTTCACCGGTTATTTGGGTCCACTGAAAATTTTGGTGCCCTTCTCATTCCTATTCTCTGTTCTGTCTCTTCTGTTCACCGGTTATTTGGGTGACAGAAGACCTATAACATAACAAAGAGTTCCTAGAAAAAAATATCATAGAACAATTTCTGTGGGTCAAGGGTGTTATAATGCCTTTGAGAAGTTAAGGTCGAGGCTCTATCGAAATTCTGCCATAGAAAATAAATGGTACTACCATTCTATATTCTTGAAGTGTCTTTATAAGATGGCAATTACAAGAATTGAACTCAAGACCTCTCAAACCTAAAGCGAAAATCATACCACTAGACCAAATGCCCTTGAAGTGAATCTATCATTTTTAGTTGTTAATCCATATGCTTTATGTGCCTCTATATTTAAAATTTATCCACATGTTTTTGTATTTTAGAACCTACTGGGTACAAAATTATGAATAAGATTATGAATGACCCAGCTCAAATTATTTTTGATGCAAGGCTCAAATTATGTGCCTTTGGGATTGACTTCATCCCTTTCACAATTTTACTACGTTAAGCATTTCAGCATTCTTTGCTACCATTTAACAATATAAATAGGATTGCTATCCATGTTAGAAAAAATGTACTTCGTCCCTGGCTACCATTTAACAATATTTATAATGCATTCTTTGCTACCATTTAACAATATAAATAGGATTGCGCTACCATTTAACAATATTTATAATGGGATTGCTATCTCATGCTAGAAAAAACGTGCAAGTTAATGTAATCTCCAATTAAACTCATAATCATATGACCAATCTCACTATTATCCCGTTAACCAAAGTAATAAGAGAATTAAGAAAAGGTGCATTCTAAGATGTGAACTCAAGACCTTTCACACCCTAAGAAAGAATAATATCACTAGACCAAATTTCCCTTCTTGAACATTTATCATGTTTAGCAATCACTCGATATGATTTTTTCTCTTAAGTTTGAAATCTATATTCGTTTGGAGTTGAGGGAGTAAAAGGAAGTCCAACAAGGTGAGGTAGGTCTTTTTGTATAAGAGGAAGTTCAAGGATTTAACCAAAAGAAAATCATCAACCTTTTTAACTTTTCAATCAATACACGACATTCTTAATTAATAAATTGTTTTACATACAAAAACACAAAGTTAAACAAAACATGAAAATCTTAATTAATAAATTGTTTTAGATAAAAAAACACAAAGTGAAACAAATTAAGTGTATTGGATTGATACACGACATTCTTCATTAATAAATTGTTTTACCTAAAAAAAACACAAAGTGAAACAAATTAAGTGCATTGGATTGATACATTATTTAGGCCTTTTATATTATTAAAGGGAAAATTCAAGAGTTGATCTCAAAACCTCTCAAACCAAAATCAAATTCAAGAGTTCGATCTCAAAACCTCTCACACCAAAATCAAGAATCTTACCACTAGACCAAATGTCCTTGTTGTGGACTTCATATTCAATTATGTATTGAACATATCATCGTTATTTCATTTACTTTATTTGATGTTCATATAAATTTGTTAATACTGATGGTGTTACTATAACACGTGCGGATGCAATTTGGATCTTAGGCACTCTAAGTACATTAATTATAGCTAGCATGTTCAAAAGCATTAAAACTCAATGAGTTTGAATACTAACCTTTTGTAGTTAAAATTTATTTTTCTTCAAGAATCGGTTTCGAACCACCACTAGTGTCTTCTCTACTATTCTCCGACCTTAGAACGGGATTGTAGAATCTGGTGAGTGACTAAACTTGATAGGAATTTAGTATGTAAAGAAAGAGTTTTGAGAGATTTTCTCAAAGTTTTTCAAGCAAACTTTCCATGAACCTTAATCACTCTATTTATAGAGTCATATTTGCATGTTCATGTAAATTTGAGATTACCAATTTTTGTCATTCAAAATTTCACTCAAATTTGTGGGATTATGAGGCAAGCATGCAAGTTTGAGTTAACCAAATTTTGACACTCAAAGTTCCACTCAAATTTGTGGGGTTAATTTGGCAAACATGCATGTTTGGTTAAACCAAATTTTGACATCCGACAATTGGTTAAACCATATATTGACACAAAATATTCCTATAACTCAAACATGAATTTTTCCAATTGGGTGAAGTCAACATTTTGACTTTCTTTAAATAATTAATTTCAAATCAAAATAATATGAAAGGATTAATTAAACAATTTAATTAAAATTTAATATTAAATAAAATGCCAACCCAATGAATTCCTACACATATTCATTATGAATCCCTATTCATAATTAAAATATTTAAATCTTATTTAAATATCTCCAATTCTCTCTTTTTATTTAATTCATGATTAAAACAAAATGCGGTTAAATATGTCCTATATATTTAGCGTATATTCCCTAATTTGAATTTGAATACTTCGAACTCACTCGTCCCACTGTTCTAAGGTTTAGTTCGATATGAGCTAGCAGGGGGACCTAATGAACCTACAGATCATGGGCTCCAATGATTCGAGATTAACCAGCTAAACTCATTAACCTTGTTAACCAACATTCGTTAACTATTAGGACACTTCACTGTAGCCTAGTAGTTGCACTCCCCTCACTATAGATATATTTTTGTCCATTTGATATAACCATGATTGGTAAGTCGATCCTTCACAGGTTGTTCGTAACTAGAGTTGGGTCAATTTACTATTTTACCCCTAAAGTTACTTCTTGTTCCTTGAGTCCCACTGATCATCTAATGAACAATTGGTTTGTGGTCCAACCACCAAACCAAATCCCTCTCGGGCCAATGAGAGGGTGGGACCCCTTGTTCAGAACTTGGAGTCAGTACTTGAGGGAACAACCTCTCTACTATCCCTAAAAGTGGGTAGGAGTAAATTCCATCTTACGCTCTATGTCCCGAGCTATTCACCCAGTCTTACCCTTTAAATGATAGGCTTATTGAGTCGGCGAACTCGAACCACTCTCACCCATGCAAATCTAAGGATAATTCTGAATAAACAGGAGTTCATAGTTAGCTCAAGATTAAGATCGAGTTACCTAGGTCATTGAATAAAAAAATCAGTCTCAAAGTGACAGTGGTTTTCTTCATTGTCCGATCTTATGCAATACTCATTGCATAGGACGCCCCCACTCACATGTACAATTAGTGTTCCCATTGTTTATATCATATACAAAAGTGGATCACATCCATAGTGTCCCCAGAATAAGGTACTCAATCTTATCCCTATACTATAGATCATACTCAACCTTATCCCTATACTATAGATCATTTTGACTATATATAGTTCAAGTAATCATACTAAACCCAACAAATATAATCAATTCTACTTATTGATCCTGAATGATCATTAATAAAAGAAGACTAATATGAAGATGCGGGCAATCAATCCCCGTACCTCTCGCATTCAAAGAGAGCACTCTACCATCTTAGCTACATCCCCACAATTCTTACATCACAAAAGTCATAGGTCCCGTCATTCATAAATAGTGAAAATGAAAAACTAAATAGTGAAAATGAAAGACTATCTCTCCTCATTATGTCATAAATAAGAAAAAATTGAAAAGAAATACTATATTTAACAATTGATAGTATTTTTGGAGATGCATGGTAACGATCCCCACACCTCTCACATGCAAAACCATTGCTCTCCCATCTGAGCTACATCCCCACGATTCTTACATCACAAAACACTAAATTTTCTCCTATCATCAATATTTGTGAAAATAAAAAAATATAATAACGAATTAAATACTTTATTTTGGAGATGTAATGTATCAATCCTCATACATTGTTAATATAATCAATTGTACTTATTGATCATTAATCATTTTTTGAAATAAGACTTATATAGAGATGTGGGCAATCGATCCCCATACCTCTTGCATGCAAAGAGGGCACTCTACCATCTTAGCTACATCCCCAATTGATAGTATTCTTTGGAGATGCTGGGTAACGATCCCTACACCTACATCCCCAATTGATAGTATTCTTTGGAGATGCTGGGTAACGATCCCCACACCTCTCGCATGCAAAACGATTACTCTACCATCTAAGCTACATCCCACGATTCTTATATCACAAAACATTAAATTTCCTCCTGTCATCAATAATTGTGAAAATGAAAAAATATAATAACGAATTAAATACTTTCCTTTGGAGATGTAGTGTATCGATCCTCATACCTCTTGCATGCAAAGCGAGCGCTCTACAATCTGAGGTACATCCCCATTCTTTTGTCATAAAACCCTAAACGTCTCATCATCAATAATAGTGAAAATAAAAAATATCGCCACTCATTATGTTATAAATAAGAAAATATTGAATAGAAATAAAATAGTAATAACAAGGTATCGGTCCCAATACCTCTCGCATGTTAAGCAAACGATCTACCATCTAAGCTACATTCCAACAATTCTTACATTAGAAAACTCTAAACGTCCCGTCATTAATCTAAGCTACATTCCAACAGTTCTTACATTAGAAAACCCTAAATGTCCTGTCATCAATAATAGTAAAAATGAAAAACTATGCTTGCTCATTATGTCGTAAATAAGAAAATATTGAAATGAAATAATATATTTCATTCCCTTGGAAATGCAAGGTATCAATCCCATACTTCTCACACGGGAAGAAAGCGCTCTACCATCTGAGCTACATCCCCACAATTCTTACATCACAAAACCCTAAATGTCTCATCATCAATAATAGTGAAAATGAAAAATATCGCTACTCATTATGTCATAATAAGGAAATATTAAATAGAAATAAAATAGTGGAGCTGCAGGATATCGATCCTCATCCCTCTCGCATGCTATGTGACACAATCGGACTTTTAAAGGCAGCGGACTAGCGATTGTGCGGCACTCACTTTCCAACGACAAGTGATCTAAGCCAATTTGTACTTGCGTCGCCTACGGCCAAGTGACGTATGATCAAGCCTCTAGCCTCGGTTTTAAAAGAAGGTTTTGGAAAACGAGGGTAGAGAGAGATTTTAGAAAGAGAGATTTTTGAAAGAGACGTTATATAAGCAAGCAAGAGAGAGATAACAACGGCTTAGCATATATAACCTTGGGTAGGGAGAAGTTGACAACTAGTCATATCCCCCTATAGTACATTTTGAGGCATTTCATGTCTGACAGGCCTAGACATGATATTTTTGAGGCGTCATACGCCCTAGAACTACAAAAGTAAAAACACTAGAATGAAAAGACATGACAAGGGTTTGGCTTGCCATAGGCATGCGGCCATGGGCAACACGCCCTGGACGAGCATGACCGTGACATCCTCCCCCACTTAATTGGTTGACGACCCCGTCAACCGACTACTTTCAAACCTAGCGATGTGGGTGGCGGCGGAGTTCAGGTCTTCGGCGCGTTCCCAGCTTGTTTCCTCTGTAGGGAGATTCTTCCATTTGACAAGGAATTCACGAATCGTCCGTACAGGTCGTCCTATCTTCCTAACCCTGTCGGCGAGGATCTCCTCTACTTCTTTTGTTTCTTTTTGCCTCAGATCGATGCTCGGTCTTGTGATTGCATTTCGTTGGTCGTCGTCTGGGTCAGGGTGGTATGGCTTCAAGTTGCTCACATGAACTACTGGGTGGATTTTCATCCATGTGGGGAGTGAAACTCGGTAGGAGGTAGTCCCGATCTTTTTAAGGACTTCAACCGGGCTTTCATATTTTCGAACTAGTCTCTGGTTCTTTCGGCTGCGAAATCTGATCTGTTTTGGTTTTAGCTTGATGAGGACTTGATCTCCTGCTCGGAATTGAAGGGGGCAACGCTTCTTGTCTGCCCACTTTTTCATATGCTTGGAAGCCTTCTCTAAATATGCCCGGGCTATATCTGTTGTCTGCTTCCATTCCCTTGTGAAGTTGTGAGCTTGAGGGTTTTTCCCTGCATAAGGATGATCGATAATATGGGGTAAGGCCGGTTGTCGTCCACTTACAATTTCAAAGGGACTCTTTCCCGTAGACGAGCTGGTTTGACAATTGAAGCAAAATTGGGCGACATCTAACAGTTGTATCCAGTTCTTCTGGCGAGCGTCGACGAAGTGACGTAAGTATTCTTCGAGCAAGCAATTGAACCGTTCTGTCTGACCATCGGTTTGAGGGTGGTAACTCGAGGAGATGTTTAAGGTTGTTCCCAAGAAGGCGAATAACTCGGTCCAGAATGTCCCAATGAATCTGCCATCCCGATCACTGATGATGCTCGACGGAATACCCCATAACTTTACAATGTGTTTGAAAAATAGTTGAGCTGTGAGTTCGGCCGAGCATAATTTGAGAGTGGGGATGAACATCGCATATTTTGAGAATCGGTCTACGATAACCAAGATAGCGTCATATTCCCCGACTTTTGGGAGGTGTGTTATGAAGTCCAGAGATACACTTTCCCAGGGTCTTGTCGGCATAGGTAGAGGTTCCAAGAGTCCTGAGACTTTGGCTTTCTCAACTTTGTCCTGTTGACAGATGAGGCACGTCTTGGTGTATTGCATGATGTCGTCTCGCATGTTTGGCCAGAAGTACCCTTTTTTTATTAGAGCGTATGTTCTTTGCCACCCAGGGTGTCCGGCCCATAAGGTATCATGACATTCCTGAATGAGCTTCTTCCTCAGTTCTCCCGTTCTTGGGACATACAATCTGTTTCCTTTTGTCATCAGAAGATCTCCCTCAACCCAAAACTGTCGTGTTTTCCCAGCTTTAGCTAGTTCGACGACGGCTTTGGCCGATGGGTCTTTATGTAAATGTTCCTTGATGATGTCGCGCATCGATCCATCGATCTTACTTGAGTGAATATGGGCTAACATGCACAGGGCCGCATGTTCGCCCTTCCGACTCAGTGCGTCGGCTGCTTGATTACTCTTTCCTGCTTTGTGTTCGAACTTGAAGTCTAATTCGGCCAACGACTCCTGCCACCGGGCTTGTTTTGCCGTCAATTTTGGTTGATCAAAGAAGTGGCAAATGGCGTTGTTATCCGTCTTCACTACGAACTGTGATCCCAAGAGATATTGTCTCCAGACTCGAAGGCAATGGACTACTGCCAGCATTTCTTTTTCGGAGACAGTGTATCTACGTTCGGCGTCATTGAGCTTTCGACTTTCGAAAGAGATGGGGTGGCCTTCCTGAATAAGGACCCCACCTAGGGCAACGTCGGAAGCGTCTGTTTCTATTTCAAATGGCTTTGTAACATCTACCAATCCGAGGACAGGACCCCTCATCATGGTTGTTTTCAGATCTTCAAAGGCCATTTGACAATCATTTGACCACGACCAAGTGTGGTCTTTCTTCAACAGCTCTGTCAATGGGGCGGCTCGTCGTGAAAACCCTTCGACGAACCGCCTATAGTAGTTGGCTAATCCTAAGAAGGACCGCAAATCGGATATGGAAGTAGGAACCTTCCATTCTTGGATAGCTTTTATCTTATAGCTATCCATACTAATCTGTCCACATTTGACGACATGTCCAAGGAAGTTGATGCATGTTTGTGCGAATGCACATTTCTCTTTCTTGACATACAGTTGGTTTTGTCGTAGCTTGTCGAACACCAGCTTCAAGTGCACTTTGTGTTCCTCTAGGGTTGTGCTGTAAACCACTATGTCGTCGAGGTATACTATGACAAACTGATCCAAGTATTCGTAGAAAACTTGGTTCATCAACGTGCAGAAAGTAGCTGGAGCGTTTGTCAAGCCAAAGGGCATTACTAGGAATTCGAAGGCCCCATATCTTGTTACGCACGTCGTCTTGGGCTCGTCCCCTTCGGCAATACGTACTTGGTAATACCCTGATCGTAAGTCCAACTTCGTGAAGTACTTGGCCCCGTGAAGTTGGTCGAACAAGTCGGATATTATCGGCAGTGGATATTTGTTGCGTACCGTCACCTTGTTTAAGGCTCTATAGTCTATGCACAGACGCAACGTCCCATCCTTCTTCTTCTGGAACAGTACGGGGGCTCCGTAGGGTGCTTTTGCCAGGCGGATGAATCCCGCCTTCAGCAACTCATCCAGTTGTTTCCTTAATTTGGCTAGCTCGGGCGGAGCCATCCGGTATGCGTTCTTCGCTGGCGGTTTAACTCAGGGGATGAGTTCGATTTCGTGATCAATGCCTCGACGAGGTGGTAATGTTTGGGGTAAGCTCTTTGGCATTATGTCGGCATAGTTGTTTAGTACCTCATTGATTTCATTTGGGACAGTTTCTTCGGTGGTTGTTACTTCCATCAATGGTATGGCCATAAATGTAGGTTCCTCTCGTGCGAGTCCCCTTTTCAATTGTATGGCCGAGATCATTCGAAGATTACCTGGTTGCTTGATGCTTGCAGGTATTACTGTGGGGTTGTGGTCGGTGATCACTAAACATTTTGCCAGCGGCATTGGGATAACTTTGTGTTCTAGGAGGAACTCCATCCCGAGTACCACGTCAAAGTCGTCCATGCGAGCTATGACAAGATCTAGCTCTCCTGTCCAATCCCCTATTTTAAAGGGGACTCTTTTAGAAACTCCCACAATAGGCAAGGCCTCAGAGTTGACAGCTTTCATTTTTCCCGGGTCCTTTCCTATAGTGAGTCCTAATCTTCGGGCTTCTTGATCGGCGATGAAGTTGTGGGTCGCTCCTGAATCTATCAGAGTGCTACTATTCGGTTGGGAATTTATCGTCGCATCTACGAACATGAGCCCTTTCTCTACTATCTCCTTCGGTTCGACCTTCCGTTGGAGGGCTGACAAGAATTTAAGCGCGCCCATTTGGGGATTGTCTTGATCTTCCTTCTTGTCAAGCATAGTCTCAACCCTTGCGTCATTGCTCTCTTGAATGGACACTTGGAGCGCAGTGAGAGAGGCCCGATGAGGACAGTAAGATACTTTGTGGGGGCCTTTACACAGCATGCATTGTAAAGGCGTCGTCGGGTGGTTCCTTTGATGGTAAGGTCCTCGAGATGTCCCCGCTTGGTTGTTCTGAGGAGGTCTATCCGTCCATCCGCTTGGTCTGTCGTTACCTCCGTTCGACCTGTTGGGGCTTCCATTTCGATGACTTGGTGGTTTGTATGGCTTGCCCCCAGTGTTTGGGGCTGGTGTATTCTTCTCTGGGATCCCGCTTCGTTCCCATAGTCTAGGAGTCTCTCAGCACAGGCCATTGCGGCAGCTAGGGTTTGGACCTTGTTCTCGTGTAGCTTTGTTTTGGCCCACGGCTGTAACCCATTTATAAAGAAGAACACCTTGTCCTTCTCTGATGTGCCCCTGATATCTAGCATCAGGGTTGAGAACTGTCTGACATAGTCTCGTATGCCTCCAGTGTGTTTCAGGGCTACTAGTTTTTCCATTGCTAAATGTCCTACGTTTTCGGGGAGGAACTGGTCCCTAAATTCTTTCTTAAGGTCCTCCCACGAGTCATTGGTGCACAATCCATCCTCGATGTCTTGCACCTTCGTACGCCACCACAGTTTGGCGTCGTCTATGAGATACATCGAGGCTATGGTCACCTTCTTGTCGTCAGTACAAGCCGTTGTGGCTTTGAAGTACTGTTCGACATCAAAGATGAAGTTTTCCAACTCTTTGGCGTCCCGATTCCCTTTAAAGGCTATAGGATCTGGGAATCTTAGTTTGTTGGACCCTGTATTAGTTTGTCCAGCCGTGACGTTCTCCACGGCTTTCATGGTCACTTCAATTCGAGTGCCCATGGAGGCCATCCTTTCTTGGATGTCGTCGATTGTTGTTCTGAACTCATCAGCTAATCCATTGAACAAGCTCGTCATTGTATTTTGTAGCACGTCGAACTCTTTGCCATGTCCCTCCTTGTGCGCGATAGAGCTATCCGGACTACCAGACGGTTTTGGGCTGCTCGTAGGAGCAACTCTTTCTTCGAGCGAGGTCACTCGAAACATCAATTCTGCGTCGATTCCTACGACTTTCTCACTCAATTCGGTCACTCGTGCTTCCAGGAAGCGAAGGGTGTCAGGGACTTCTTTGAGGAACAGCATTTCCTCCTCTATTAGCGTAAGCCGGTCGGCTTGTGCTTTAGGTGTCGACTTTGTCGCCGACATGGTTTCGGTCTTTACTGTGTCACGGAGCTAACAAAGCTCTGATACCACTTGACACAATCGCACTTTTAAAGGCAGCGGACTAGCGATTGTGCGGCACTCACTTTCCAACGACAAGTGAGCTAAGCCAATTTGTACTTGCGTCGCCTACGGCCAAGCGACGTATGATCAAGCCTCTAGCCTCAGTTTCAAAAGAAGGTTTTGGAAAACGAGGGTAGAGAGAGATTTTAGAAAGAGAGATTTTTGAAAGAGACGTTATATAAGCAAGCAAGAGAGAGATAAATACGGCTTAGCATATATAACCTTGGGTAGGGAGAAGTTGACAACTAGTCATATCCCCCTATAGTACATTTTGAGGCATTTCATGTCTGGCAGGCCTAGACATGATATTTTTGAGGCGTCATACGCCCTAGAACTACAAAAGTAAAAACACTAGCATGAAAAGACATGACAAGGGTTTGGCTTGCCATAGGCATGCGGCCATGGGCAACACGCCCTGGACGAGCATGACCGTGACACTATGCAAGCGATCTACAATCTGAGCTACATTTCCGCGATTCTTACATTAGAAAACCCTAAATGTCCCGTCATCAATAATAGTAAAAATGAAAAAATATCTCCGCTCATTATGTCATAAATAAGGAAAGATTAAATATAAATAAAATATTAATAACAAATAGTTTCTTTTTGAGATGCGGGATATCGATCATCGTACATCACAGGTATGCTAAGCGAGCACTCTACCATTTGAGCTACATCCCCACAATTATTGCATCATAAAACTCTAAATTTCACGTCATCAATAATAGTGAAAATGAAGAAATATGGCTACTCAACATGTCATGAATACGGAAAAATTGTAAAGAAATAATTTTCAATAATATATTTAATTATAGATAGTTTTATTCTTGAGATGCATGGTATCGATCCCAACACCTCTTGCATGCAAAGCGAGCGCTCTATCATCTAAGCAACATCCCCACAATTCTTATGTCACAAAACCCTAAACGACTCGTCATCAATAATAATGAAGATGAAAAACCACTCCTATTCATTTGGAGATGCAAGGTATCGATCCCCATACTTTCAACATGGGAAACAAGCGTTCTACCAATTTGAGCTACATCTCTATGATTCTTACATCAGAAAACTTTAAACGTCCCGTAATCGATTATTGTGAAAATGAAAAAATATCTCCGCTCGTTATGTCATAAATAAGGAAAGAGGAAAGATTGAATAAAAATAAAAAATTAATAACAAATAGTTTCTTTTGTCACAAAACCCTAAACGACTCGTCATCAATAATAGTGAAAATGAAAAACCACTCCTATTCATTTGGAGATGCAAGGTATCGATCCCCATACTTTCTCAACATGGGAAACAAGCGTTCTACCAATTTGAGCTACATCTCTACGATTCTTACATCAGAAAACTTTACACGTCCCGTCATCGATTATTGTGAAAATGAAAAAATATCTCCGCTCGTTATGTCATAAATAAGGAAAGAGGAAAGATTGAATAAAAATAAAACATTAATAACAAATAGTTTCTTTTGGAGATGCAAGGTATCGATCCCCATATCTCTCGCATGCTAAGTGAGTACTCTACCATCTAAGCTACATCCCCACAAATCTTGCATCACAAAATCCTAAATTTTCGATCATCAATAATAGTGAAAATGAAGAAATATCCCTACTCAACATGTCATCAATAATATATTTAATAATAGATAGTTTTATTTTAAAGATGTGTGGTATTGATCCCCATACCTCTCGCATGCAAAGTGAGCACCCTACCATTTTAAACTACATTCCCACAATTCTTATATCACAAAACCCTAAACTTCTTGTCATCAATAATAGTGTAAAAGAAAAACTATCAATATATTTAGTAATTGATTCATTTGGAGGTACAAGGTATCAATCCCCGTACATCCCACATCGAAAGCGAGTGCTTTACCATCTGAGCTACATCCCCACAATTTTTACATCAGAAAACCCTAAACGTCCCGTCATCAATAATTGTAAAAATGAAAAAATATCTCCGCTCATTATTTCGTAAATAAGGAAAGATTTAATAGAATAAAATATTAATAACATGTAGTTTATTTTGGAGATGGGGGGTATCAATCCCCGTACCTCTCACATGCTAAGCGAGTGCTCTACCATCTAAGCTACATCCCCACGCATCATAAAATCCTAAATTTTCCGCCATCAATAATAGTAAAAATGAAGAAATATCACTACTCAACATGTCATGAATAAGAAAAAATTGAAAAGAAATAATATATTTAATAATAGATAGTTTTTCTTTGGATTAATGGGGTATCAATTCCCGTATCTTTCGCATGCAAAGCGAGCGCTCTACCATCTGAGCTATATCCCCACAATTCTTACGTCACAAAACCCTAAATGTCTCATCATCAATAATAGGCTTGAGCTTGATATTATTTGTTGTCGTATATCTTGAATTTTATAATTGTTAAACTCATGCTCTTATGGGAGACATTATTGTTCTTTTTATGATTCCAAAATGGGAGAAAATTAGGTATAATTTATAGACATTATGGTTCTTTCTATGATTCCAAAATGGGAGAAAATTAGGTATAATATATGAATCATCGAATTTAGGTATAATTTTTAGACATTATGATTCTTTTTATGATTCCAAAATGGGAGAAAATTAGGTATAATTTATGAATAACTGAATTTAGGTATAATTTATAGACATTATGGTTCTTTTTATGATTCCAAAATGGGAGAAAATTAGTTATAATTTATTAATCATTTTTTGTTGGCATGATATTTCATAATTTCTTAAGATGGGTAAGATGGTAAGTATAAATGCCCTTAGGGGCATTTCGAGAATTGAACTTGGGACATCTTGCTCCTTAAGCGAGAATCATACCACTAGACCAAATGCCCTTACTAAAAAGCCCAACATTTTTACTACTTGATATGTTTTTTTCTCAAAAATTTGAAATCTATTTTCGTGAGGGGTTGTTGGACTATAAAACAAAATGTTGATGGTCTAGTATTTTACTTGTTTGTGAGTAAGGCATGTAATATTGAATTGTTCTAATATACAAAGGTTATCATATAAACCAACCACCCAGCAAAGGAAACAAACTAATCAGTTTGGGTTAGATTAATTCGGTTCAATTCATCAGTTTGTTTGATTTAATTCTTCTACTTTGCCTCGTATGACAAGAAAATAAAGTTGTATTGGATGCACTGAGTTTCATTTATGACAAACTCATATGAAATATAATTGCATTAATAGTACTAAGAGTTGGAGTTTATAAGCATTTCATTAATTAAGTACAACTCATGGTTCATTAAAGATTAGATAAACTTTAGTTAAGTAACTCGAACTTTAAATTACTTCACGTGGAGCTTTATTTGCTCTATGCAAGTTACAATCTTTAGGATTGACTAATTGGACACGAGTTCTTGGATTTAGGGGATTGTTTTATGTAATTTTTAACTACAACTTATGTTTTCAAATTTTTAGGTCATAATTAAGATAGTAGCGGTTATATTATGGATGAACACTAGAGCTTCTATCTACTTCACCACAACTACTATAGTTTTTCTTTGAAGGCTATAATTGTCATCTATGTTGTATGACAATAAGATTTGTTTTGATGAAATTTTAATTGTTATGAGTAAAAAATTGGTTTCTTTGCATAATATGAATTTAGTTGAAGAGTTATTATAGATAAATAGAGAAAGAAATTTTCTTTAAAATAATAAAGAGACCCAAGTTCATCGTTGTTGTTGTCATCTACTTGTGATTTTGCAAAAAGCTTAACTAATAAGAAATATCAAGGTAAATCAAGAATATATCCTACACATCATTCAAGATGACAATAAAATGGAGTTAAATTGAACGCACTTTTAGTTTCATGCTTGAAAGGTTCAAGATGAAGTATAATTGTACTAATGATATTAAAGAGAAATTGATGTTTTACTAGAATAGATCAACTTCATTTATGGTACTAGGAGTTTAAACTACTTCTATTGTTATTTCAATCACTCTACCATGATTACAAATTTAGGGTTGGCTAATTGGATATCAATTCTCAAGTTTAGGTTATAATTTATGTAGTAACCATTACAATATTAATTGGCATAAGAGTTACAATTCTTTCATGGACCATATGTGTTATAGTAAAAAGAATATATATATATATATATATATATTATGTATGTCGAGGTCTGGATAAAGCAAAAAGTAGCAAGGAACACCATTGTCGACTCTAGAGCCACCCACAACTCATGATCGAGACCAATGCAAAATATTTTAACATCCTTTGGCATCGAGACACAGGAAAGATGAACGTCGTGAAATTGGAAGCTTTACCTATCTTAAGAGTCACAATGAGAACTCTAATCAAGCTTGAGCCTTGGGCTAGGCATATCGTTTAGTGATAGTTGAAATGGATGACTTCGACGTCGTGTCAGGGATGAACGTCCTGCTGGAATGCAAAGTTATTTACATGTCCCTAGCAAAATGCCTAGTAGTAACGTATTGTAACCCGACGATCATTCAGAAAAACATCCATCAACCAAGAGGGGTGAAAATAATGTCGGTACTACAATTGAGAAAGAATCTTATCCATGATGAATCTACGCTTGCTGCTATTGTTGTAATTGAAAAGGGGAGCTCGGAGTTAGGTCAAATAATGGATTTATCCCCACCAAGAGAGATAATAGGTCAAATAATGGATTTATCCCCACCAAGAGAGATAAATCACAAGATTAGTTTTATGTTGCAGTCGAGATTGCCTTCCACAAACAAATGTCATGTGGCTGAGCTTGAGCTAGCTAAATTCTATGAAAAGCTAACTGACTTGTTAACAGTAGAGTTTATTAGACCCACAAAGGCTCTTATCAGTGATCATTCAAATGCTGGGCAAAGACACCAAGCCAACACCTTTACTAGAGAAGGGAGACAAAAACAAGCCACTGAAGCAACACATGTTCACAAAGAAATACCATCTAGACGGATAAAGAGAAGGGTCAGTCGGTAGCGTCAACAACAATAATTTCAAGAAAAATAGAGAGTTCATATAAGTTAAGGTCAGATCAACTTCGTGTTCAAAGCAACAAGAACCAAACACTGGTGCGAAAATACTATGAACTAGTCGAAGTTATCCACAAGATTATGAAGATGATCATATAGGATCCAATTGCTCTTATGGATGCGAACTAGCCCTGTTGTCTACGTCAGTAACTTGAAACATTATTATTCTGACCAAGAAGAGATCAAGCAGAAGCAGGTGGTATGATGTCATGCAAAGAAGAAAAAATTTCATGCGAAGAACGTAGGAAAGACACTAACAACGAAGACATGAAGATTCAATGAACCGAGAAGTGATTTTCAACAGCTCCTAGTAGATTGGAAGAGATTCCTCATTCTAAGATCAGCTGGAAGCACATCGAGAGACCTAAAGTCAGCCTCATCCTACAATGCTAAGTTTATGAAGAGTTGGTTGATAGAGATATCAATAAATTGTGTAGGGACAGATGTCACAATCATGATTGCCCAAGTTGTGTTGTCTATGGCTGCATGTTGCATGTCTTAGCAATTTTTGTAAATAATTTGTTGTCGAAGGTGGCATGCTCATTCCAAACATCTTTTACTTGCTTTCATGTTAGATAGGTTTTTACTATTATTGTCGTGCCACTACGGGGGTGTATAACTAGTCATCAAAATCATATCTACACCCACTCAGACTAAAATTTCTCAAAATGTATTATAGGAGAATGTGACTAGTTGTCAATTCTTCCTACCCAGGTTATATGCTATTAAATCCATTATTGTTGCTTATTCGCTTTTAGCTTATAATATTGTTTTATTTGAAACTATTTTTAACGTACTTCCTTGCTCAAGTTTTCTAAAAAATTTCTTCCAAACGTGACTCGAGCATACACTGCCATTGTCCATGCAGCCTGAATTTTGCACAGTTGACTTGTTCGTCGGATTAAAACAAATGTCGCATAATCGTTGTCTCACTGGTGAAAGAGTGCGATTGTGACACTTGCCTTCCCTCTGATTGTGAGTTGGGCTTGGAGCATGCGCGTAGATTGAAAAGAAAATGGTTGGATGCAGGCTGCGAATGAGGGTTTGGCCACATAAGGTTTTTTCTTTACCACAGATGGACTTTAGGCTAGTGAGTCTCAAATTTTAGTTCAAACGGACCCAAAATCGAACCTACTAATTCCTTCTTCCTTATACAACTCACTGAAAATTTTATGCCGTTCTCATTCCTTTTCTCTGTTCTGCCTCTTCTCGCTCTCTGAAACTTCTTTAAATGTTATTGTTCATCAGTTATTTGGGTGCATCTTCCTTAAAAGAATTGTGACGACAAATGACCTATGTAAAACTACTATTGGGATATCAGTGTAATAGAGAATCTGTGCCTCTTTCTTGAAATCTTTAGCCGACAACATAACAAAGAGTTCCTAGAAAAAAATATCATAGAACCATTTATGTAATGCCTTTGAAGTGTCCCTTTCCTAAAACCTTCAGCGGAGAACCTAACAAAGAATTCCTAGAAAAAAAATATCATAGAACAATTTGTGTAATGCCTTTAAAGTTAGGGTCGAGGCTCTATCGAAATTCTGCAATAGAAAGTTGTATCCTCATAGTTTCTTGCTAGTGCCCCTTTCCTAAAACCTTCAGCGGAGAACATAACAAAGTGTTCCTAGAAAAAAAATATCATAGAACAATTTGTGTAATGTATTTGAAGTGAAAATTTTTGTGCCCTTCTCATTCCTATTCTCTGTTCCGCCTCTTCTCGCTCTCTGAAACTTCTATACATGTTATTTTTATCCAGTTATTTGGGTGCATCTTCCTTAAAAGAATTGTGACGACAGATGACCTATGTAAAACTACTATTGGGAGATCAGTGCAATAGAGAATATGTGCCCCTTTCTTGAAACCTTTAGCCGACAACATAACAAAGAGTTCCTAGAAAAAAATATCATAGAACCATTTGTGTAATGCCTTTGAAGTGCCTCTTTCCTGAAACCTTCAGCGGAGAACATAACAAAGAGTTCCTAGAAAAAAATATCATAGAACAATTTATGTAATGCCTTTGAAGTTAGGGTCGAGGCTCTTTCAAAATTAGCTTCTTTTTTTTTGCAACCATCTATGTTGATTATTTTTTTGTTCAATTTGATATAATTGTTACTTGAACTCTCGCCACCAAAGCAAGAATTATACCACTAGACCAAATGCCCTTGTATGCATCTATCATTTTTAGTTGCTAGTTCATATGTTTTATACGTCTCAATATTTGGAATTTATCCACATGTTTTTGTGCTTTAGAACCTACCATTATTGTCATGTTAATTTCACATTGTCCATGACATAGTAGAATTTGTTCTTCAAAATCAATTGGATGTGCTTCAATTAATATTATTAAGAAATATTGACATAAATAGAGTTCATATCCTATAATTCCTACCTTGTACCTTTGAAATTATGAATGACCGAGCTCAAATTATTTTTGTTGAAGCTGCATTGCCACTAAAGGATATGTATTCATTTGGGATAGATAGTAAGACAATACATTTTAATTTTAAGTAAAATTTCAACACACTAAGTTTTTGAAAACGGTTTTTATTTTATATTTATTTTAGCTTGATTTCTTAAAACGTAGTTAAAAAATAGGTGACAAAACATTGAAACTATAGGTGGATGTTTTTCACTTCTACCCTTAACTTATACCAAAAATAAAATAGAGGAAATTTGAAATGCCAATAATTTACTTCGTCCCTTTCACAATTTTACTACCATTTAACAATATTTAACAATTTTACTCCCAAAAACAAAAACAAAATAAGGTACTAGGAGTTTAAACTGGCTTAAGAGTTGCGTGCTTGCTCATTTTATCCCTGTTCTCCACTTCCTCCCATTTCCTCCTCTTCCTCCATCACATTCTTTATTTCTCTTCCCATTTCTCAATCTCTAACTCATCCTTTATCTCTAACCAATGCCGATTTAAATAAAGAAGGAGAAAAAGAAAGAGAGTGAAGGAAGTAGGTTTGGATTTAGATTTGGAACTAGACATCGATGAGTATGATCTAATGAATATCAATACATAAAATATAGTGATTTTGCTTTAGACCAACCAGGTAAGTGGTGTTACTATTGGCTTGGTTGGATGAATTGTATGAGGTATTAACAACGCGTGCTCCGTAGCCCCTCCACGTGTCGTACTTTGTGAATGTTTGATGTGTATTATGTTATGTTATGTTGTAACACGAGTTCAAATGATGATTAATTTCTCAAATTTTATTTTAAGTTCAAATTTTTAGGAATTTAGTGAGAGATTTAGAGACCGAATTTAAATATAATATGGAAGAAAAAAAAAGTTACAAAAATTTAAAAAAACTCATTAAAAATATAAAAGAAAATATTAAAAAAACACGAAAATCAGTCAAAATTAATGCTAGGGTAAAATTTTCATTCTTTTCTAAGTAGGGGACAGTAAGATCGCTAATTAGAGTTCAATAAAGAGAAAAAAGAAAGAAAAAAAAGGGCGAAAAAGAACAATATAATAAAGAGTTGTTTGATCTCAGAGTAGCCGGATTTTAGATTATCTAGTTTTTCTTAGGATAAAGAGTCATATATCTCTATGACTCAGCTCGATGACACGTCTCGTCGTGATCAAGTAAGCAGTCTAACCTTATTTTGAAATATATGATATGTTGTAAAACTTGTATGAATTTATTGTACGTTTTGAGTTTCGTGGTAGTTATAAAATGTCCTTGGACATTAAAGAATGAATGTTGACCATATAAGACAATACTGAATCAAAGTTATAGTGTCTAGATATGGCGAGGAGGAAAAGAGTGGTCGTGAGATATCTTAATAGCCTTAGGAAAATAGAGAGTTGTCGCTGCAGAGTGCGAGACATCTAACCCATGAAATTTTGGTACTAGAAATGATGAAACTGGAGATGGTTCCCAAATGTCTGTGTGGACATTTCTAATCGCACTTTCTTTGTGCTCTGGCCGCCTTTGTGAAGCTAAATTGTTTATATTTTTCCATAATGTAGCTCTCACAAACACCCATATCAACAGATTTTAGGCCTTCTAAAACTCCCTTCGCAGCCATCATCTTCATTTCTTTGACGCTCGTATGTGCAAGTCTATTGACACTACTGTAGGGTGTATAAACATGGTTGTTGTTGCTAAGAGTAGTGTATGGGGTTACAGATTTTGTGTCATGCTACTACTATGACACCCTTCACAATCTTCCCCAAACTCTTTCAAAACTCGGCTGCATAACTTGTTATATCCAACTGACCAATAAAGATCAGGTTCTTCTTGAGATTAGAAATATATCTAACATCCTATAATGTCCACTTATTTCCTGCTAGAGTTTGTATACAGACATCTCTCTTCCCTTCGATCTCCAAGGTCTTGTTGTCGGTAAGATACACCTTCCCAAAATTTTCTTATTTGAAATTTTGAAACAATTCCTTACTTGAGATCGACCTAAATTATGCAACTGAATCTAAAATCCATAATTCAATTAGGCTGTTCACGCTAAGAATTAGAGTGTTCTTAGTATCTTGTGCTGAATATATAGAATCATTGTCATCTCCAAATTTGTGATTTTGTTTTTCTTCAATTTTGTACAATTTGTTCTAAAGTGTCATTTTTCTCCATAATTTCAACACCTTACGTTTGGTTTGTTTGGAGATTTTTCTCGGTTCCTTGATTTTGATCGCCCATGTTTGTTTGGGCTCTTTGATTTACTTCTTTCCCTTCAATCAACACTGAGAGCATTGCCTGATGAGTCTCCAATTTCTCATTTGGGAATACTTTCATTGACATCTCAAATTTCATCAAACTTCAGTTTATCAGATACTCGTGAACTGTTGATTGCAGCAACAACAGTATACCACGACTCGGGTAAAGATGACTTACAATCATGTTGAACTAATTTATATGATGTGCAACAAATCTATCTTCAGACATTTGTAGATTGAACAACCTCTGCATCAAATACACCTTGTTCATAGCCGACGAATTTTCGTACATATTTTACAACACCTTTAATAGGCCCGATGTCGTCTTCTCTTTGATGATGTTGAACGTCATGTTTCTGGACAGCGTCAACCAGATCAACTAATCCGTGGTCATGGTATTTGGCTTCACCCCAAAAGAGATCAACCCTAACTTCTTTTTATTATTGCGTTTACTTTTATCTCATGTTAAAAAGTGCTAGTAAATATAATTCCTCTTTTATTGTTGTATATACTTGCTCCATTTGTATTTAATTCATTTTATACAAAAGTTCACAGTAATTAATAAACTCATGTGCTTAACACATTCCCTAAAAACAAATTTGTTTGTATTAGGATAAATTACATGAAGAGGAAGAGAAACCTCAAAATACCATTAATAGGAAGAGAAACCTGAAAATAAGTAAAGGTTGAGAATTTCACTCAACCACACAATCCAATTTGATAGATGAAGGGCTCAGATGCAATTCTATCCATGCTTGAAACTTATCAATGACTGAGATGATGCTATCAAATTTTATAGACGAAGAATGGTCCAGTTGAATCTTCTTGGCTGGTCTAGTTAGAACATTTGGAACACCGTGATCCCTATCATCTTACCACTCTTCAATAGATTCGTCCTCGAATTAGAAAAATCTTCACCTACTTCAAAAGGACTTAAGTCAGCAACATTGAAAGTAGAATGTGCTTAAAATTCCCTAGAAGATCATTTTATATGCATTGTTATTAATTATTTCAAGGACTTGACAAGGGTCATCCCTTCTTGGATGTAACTTTGTCTTCCTTTGAGATGGAAATGTATCAAAACTCAGTTATCGAAACTAGTTAAGAGGCGTAAGTAGATTAAATCCATAAAAATCTTCACAAAGGAGAACAATGAGTGGTACTATGAATTTCTCTAACGGAGAACGGTACTATGAATTGCTCGATTATATGACATCTTTACAAATGGTGAATATTCGTCCTAAGACTTAATATTCTTAGAAAATAGGCCGATTAAATCCATAAACATCTTTAGAATGAGAACAATGAGTGGTGCTATGAATTGCTATAAAGGAGAACAGTACTATGAAATTGCTCTAAAGGAGAACGATACTATGAATTGCTCTATTATATGTCATCTCTAAAAATGACAAACATTAGTCCTATCTCTACAAATGACAAACATTAGTCCCAAGACTTATTATATTCTTAGAAATAATAGGCAATGATCCAATTGCTCTATTATATGCCTATCTCTGAAAATAGCAAACATTAGTCCCAAGACTTAATATATATCCAATTTATCCTACATCATACTTTTCAAAAGTGAATTAAAAATTTAACATTTTGTGTGTAGCAAACCAAATTTAAAGGCAAAAAATTTAACATCCCTATCTTGTTTTGTGTGTAGCAAACCAAATTTAAAGGCATATACAATCAATTTTAAATATCCCATTAAGGCACCACCAGAGCGAGGTATTCGGGGTATCGATCCCCGTACCAATCGCATGCAAAGAGAGCACTCTACCATCTTAGCTACATCCTCATAATTCTTACATAGCAAAACCCAAAATTGTCGGTCATCAATAATAGTGAAAATGAAAAAATATTTCTTCTCATTATGTCAGAAATAAGGAAAAATTGAATAGAAATAAAATATGAATAACGAATAGTTTCGTTAGGAGATGCACTCTACCATCTTAGCTACATCCCCACAATTCTTACATAACAAAACCCAAAACTACCCGTCATCAATAATAGTGAAAATGAAATAATATTTCTGCTCATTGTGTCAAAAGTAAGGAAAAAAATTAAAAATAAAAATTTAGGATATATGGTAATAGGATCTCCAAATAATAGTGAAAATGAAATAATATTTCTACTCATTATGTTAAAAATAAGGAAAAAAATTAGAAATAAAAAATTAGAATATATAGTAATAGGATACCTTTGGAGATACAAGGTATCAATCCCTATACTTTTCACATGCAAAGCGAGCACTCTACCATTTGAGCTACATCCCCATAATTCTTATGTCACAAAATCCTAAACCTACCATCACCAATAATAGTGAAAATAAAAAAACATCTCTGTTTATTCTATCATAAATAAGAAAAGATTGAATAGAAATAAAATCATCTGAGCTACATCCCAATTTGTATATCATCTAAGCTAAATTTTTATATCATCTAATAGTGAAAATAAAGAAATATCGCAACTCAACGTGTCATGAATAAGGAAAACTTGAAAAGAAATAACATATTTAATAATAGATAATTTTATTTTGGAGATGCAGGGTATTGATCCCCATACCTTTCACATGCAAAGCGAGCGCTTTACCATCTGAGCTACATCCCAACATTTCTTACATTATAAAACCTTAAATGTCTCGTCATCAATAATAGTGAAAATGAAAAACTATCCCTGCTCATCATGTCGTAAATAAGAAATAATATATTTAGTAATCAATTCATTTGGAGAAGCAAGGTATCGATCCCGTACGTAACACCCTAAAAATGAAGGAAATTAGCTCTCATAAGAATACGCCACCCATGAAATACTCAAAGGATCAAAAGGGGAGAAATTAAGAGGATTAAGCAAGGACAAGGATCTTAAGAAGTCACTCCTATATCCTAGCAAGTAATCTTAAGGAGATAAGACCTTTTGAAAAAGGATTGGAAAGGAAAAAGAAAGCGAAAAGGACGAAAAGGTCATTTTTCCAATTATTAAGGATCTTCTAGTATTTTTAATTCCTTATCTACAAGGAATTTAAAGACACCTAAGAAGGGAAAAATGACCAACAAGGGATGAAGAATATCTAGAAAAATTATAGATTTTTCAGGAAAATTAATATTAAAATATTCGAAAAGTGGCAAATGACCAAAATACCCCTGGAAGAATGTATAGTTACGATAATGCCCCTCTGATCAGAATCAGAGCATCTACCGTAATCATCTAAGAACTATCTCTCAAAACTCAAATCTCAGCCGTTGGATCTTCCCAAATTTGGATAAGATCTAAAAAATGGACAGATCATCACATCCAACGGTTGGTATTCAAAACTAAAGTCAGTAAAGCCCTGATCGGAGCTGATTTTTCAATGAATTATCCAGAATATTCAATCCGAATCATGACGATTCTGGAGATTTCAATGTCGGTTTAAGCTCCTCCTATAAAGTCTGAAGTAGGGGCAACAATATGGAACAAGACCCTTTACGGTACAGTAAATGAAAGAGATAGTGAAACCAGACCCTTTACATTAGAGTCAATTCCTTGCAGCGACTGAACAGGAAGGCAAGAAAGAAAGGAGATGAAAGATTAATGAGACACTCTGAACCTGAACCTATTTATTCAAAGACTGTAACCAAGGGAAAGCCGAAACGAAAGATGAATGAGACTCGGAGGTAAAAGAAAAGAAGCAAGCTCCCGCCTGAACCGATATTCCCTGAGCAGCTGAGCTCCTACACCAGTATTACCTGAACCAGAACCTTTATCAATCTCCTTCACCTTTACAGAATTAATTGAAAGAAGAAGAGAATGAAAGACGGATTTGCTCATGAACCTGCGCCCCTGCCCCGATATTACCTGAACCTGACCCTCTCTTTCTCCTGCTACTGAACCGTAACCTGGCTTCTCTCCTGAACTTGTCCCTGATTTCACTCTAGTACTCTCCTGTAAGAAAGATTCATTCTTGATCTTCTCCTTATGAATCAAGTCAAGACTCAACAAGAATTATCCTTGCACTCCGGAACAGGAACAAAGAAAGAAGGGAGGAAGTGTTTCAAGGAAAGACGAAAGATTCATTCTTGATCTTCTCCTGAACCAGATAGATTTCACTCTTTCACTCGGGTTTCACTATTGGCCGGTCTCTTCTCGAATCTTTTCTGTCCTCTCCCTATTTATTCACTGTAACTGGGAATCTTAGCTCTGTCTCTGATCTTTCTCCTTAATGAGAGTGAACTCCTAATCCTATGGATTCTTTAACGAGGTAAAGAAGTCGCTCTTTGCTTTGCTTTCAAGACTCCTTATTAATTATCCTCAACCGTAAACCTTTTCTTGAACGGAACTGTAAACACTCCTTATTCATTCGTTCTCTTCTCTTTGCTTTCCTCTCGCTGATGGATCTTCTCCTTTACGGTTTCATTGCTTCGTTCCTCTTTCTGTATTCAACCACAAGGGAACTAGGTAAGCTGGCTGATCAGCTCATTCACTTTTTCCTATCCTTCTTTCTGGTCTCGAATCTGTTCTGTTTGCTCCTTCCCCTTATACTCTTTTATTTATTTATTCTTTTCCTGATTAAAGATGCATTCTCAATCACCTTTACAGTCGAGAAAATGAAAGAAAAACGAACTCCCAGCGAAAGAGAGAGACTATTTACTCTTTTTTAAAGCTGCTGAGCTCCTACACCTATTTCTTCTTTCACTGTTTCCTCGGTAAGTAAAGCAATTCGATTGCCTGAACCTATTCTATTGGTCTCACTCCTATACCTATTTCTTCTTTCTCCTTGAACTGATTGAGGTAGGTAATAGGTGTTTGCATCTTCCTTCCGTCCGTCCTGTCCTGTACTTTACTTAGTGTCTCTTCTCTTTGCTTTCCTTTGATTCAGCTGTAAAGACTGAACAAACAAATGAAAGACAAAGATCAAGTCAAGACTGAAAGAGTAGTCTTACCGCTTCTCTCCTTCACCTTCTGGAACAAGTAAAGACTGAACCGAAACCCTTTTCTTTTTTGACTCTCCTGTAAGGCAAAGAAGCAAGAATGATCCTTCCTTCACCTTCAAAGACTTCATTCAAACTAAGACTCCACGCGAAAGAGGAATTCTACTGAAGAGGACATATGGCCGGTCTCTCATCTGTTCTTTCCTGTCCTTTACAGTCTCCCTCTACTCCTATTAATGATCCTTGACTCCTGAGCCTATATTATTCTTTCACCACTAGGTAAACTGAGGATTGAATTGCCTCTTTTGTCCTCTATTTTATGTCTCACCGCTTCGTTCCTCCTCTCCCCCTTCCCTTGGTCGAGCCGCTTCGCTCATTCGTTTTTATTCTGTCTCACAGCTTCGCTTATTCGCTTTATTCTGTCTCCCTGCTTCGCTCCTTATTCTTTCAAACACTTGAAAGCTCGGTAAAAATAGGTTAAAGCTTGCATCTTCTGTCCTTTACTTTAGGGTCGAGTGGCTTCCTTCGCTCCCCTTCACTACTGAAACTGATTTATCTCCTCTTCTCGTCTTGTGGCTTTGCTCCTTATTACTATTTCTTCTTTCTCTTTCTCTTTTCTCTTTCCTGAGAGAGAACCTGAAACTGAAAGTCAAGACTCTTTCCTTATGCATTCTCCTGCTGAACCTTGGCCGNGATTGTGTAGAATCCTGCATAATCTCGAATGTTATCAGTTCCGGTACGTAGACCAAATGATACAATGCGAGCAAAAGTTCCGTCATTCATGTTCGATATAGAACAGCATATAAGTTATCATGCTTGTCCACCATTAGAGTCTCCAACAATTTCTTATTCCAATAATGACATATCCGATTTGACGGACGAATACGCAAGCATACCTTTTTTCATGCTTGTTTGAGTAATAGCAATGAGATTCCCCAATATCATGCTAAGAATAGCTAGGATTTCCAGAAGAAGATGCCGTTTGATGAGAAAGAAAAAGGAATATCGAAAATTAGAGTGGCTGAAGCTGAAGCAGCTACTTTCGAAGTAACAGAAAGAAAAGCAACGACTGGAGTGGGAGAGTCAGAGTCTAAAAGAGGATTCCTCACACTTCTTTCTCTCATTCAAAACCGTGCATCAGACTTTCATCTCGCACGGCTCCTAAGCTATATGGAAAAGAAGAACTCATCTTCTTTCCTTCCTTTTTTTATTACCTTCCTCGCGTATGTATAAGACCGAATCCATTCTCTTTCTAAAATGACTAATCCTTCACTTTTCGAGGAATCCTTCATGGTTGTGAATGACTGATTTTGATCAACCACTGATTCAGAGTGGAGGGGACTTCTTTTCCCTGTATTCCTACTCTTAGTTAGTCTGTTTCGTTCCTAACTGTAAGAGCTTATTTATTCGAGCCTTGTCTTAAGACTTGACCAACTCTCCCTCCTTCTAGTCTTTCCTCTGCAACATCAGAAGTAAGCAAGCTACCTTCTTAGAGTAAGGTGAGATCCTTTATCAATGAGTTTCTTTCTCGATGCGAAGAAGATCACTAGTCTTAGCCCTTGCGGTTCGAAGGTGCTTGATTCCTCAGTTCCCCGCCCTAACCTTTTTTAAGAAGAGAGGTGTTAAAAACCGATAAGAATGAATTCGAATTAGAAATAGTAGCTACTCATTACACACAAGAAAAGAGTGTAGGTTTCAGTTCAGGCTACAGTCTCCTCAACGAAAGAAAGATATCACTCACACTATGCCCTGCTTTCCTTGGGAGTGAGAAGTGAATCAGGGATTTGCCATGGATACGAGTTCAAGGAGGGGTCTGAAATAGTTCTGCATCAATTTCTTGACTTTGATCTTGATTTATGATTTAAACCGCATTCTAGAAGCGTCAGCCTCAGTGTCCTTTGCCTGGGTACACAGCAGGCTTGATCTTTATCACGATCATGGCTACAAAATATGCCTATCTGGGTTTTGCTCTTTTTCCGGGTCTCGCTCTTGCTGCATTGTCTCTAGATTCCGTTCCGGCGGGCTATAAAGGTAATTCTGAACACCAACCACATATCTTTTCAAGAAAGATGAAACAAGCAACTACGCAAACGGGGGCAGCAGACAGAACGGAACTATCAAACGGAGGGGAAGGCGTCTACTGGCAGTAGGCCCGGGGAACGGGGGCAAGATACGATACAGAGAAAACAACATCACAGAACTAGCCCTAGCAATCAGAGGTGACGGAAGCCTTATTATCGTACCGCTTCAAGTAGTTCACTGTATCAGTGTCAATGAATAAGGCTGTTCGTAGGTGACAGTTCTGGAGATCGAATGGAATTGATAGCTTAAAGTCGTAGTTCAGGCTGTGTGCTTGAACTGACCTTTCGGGAGGAACGGGGCGCAAGGCAGGCTTTTCTTTTTTCTTTTTATCCACTCCAAGGCGGCTTTCGGAAGCAGCGAAGGTTATCAACAAGTCAAAATGCAAAATGAAAGGAATAACGAGTAGGGGGAATAGACCAAGCACTGATTCAATTCCAGCTGCTGATTACGATGCTGATTCAACAAGTTCGGATGGTAGGCTAGGGCTTGATGCAGCTTCGGCTGTGAACTCCGAAGAATCGACTACTAGCCACTATCTTATAGTCGAGAGCCCCTTGATGCTGAGAATGAGGATTAGACTGAAAGTATAAGAATATAATAAGGAGAGCCAATACGTGAGGTAAGGGGTACTTTGATTTGGATCAGTTCAAATTGATCCAATTCCCACAACCTATGTAGTTCCATTTCCAGCATATCCCTACCTTGTAGGCCACTCCAACAGGATAGCATACAACTTACATGGAAATATATGCCTTTCTAATTAGAACTTCACTTCAACAGGAAGGGCAGCAGAAAGCGAAGAGAACTTGACCTTGACAAAGAGCTAGCAAAAGATGAAAGGGGATGGAACAACATTCGTTTTTTGCCCTAGAACCTGCTATCTCTAACGCGTCCTAGTTTGCCTTTCCTTAGAATCGGTTATCAAAAGCAAAAGGCCTATCCCGCCGCTTTCACTTGATCGAAGGAATTTGACCTCGTCTACCAATAGTAGTTTAGTAGTTGGGTTGGAGCTCTATTTCCACTCCCGGCCCCCTTTTAACGGGTGGATAAGGTGTGATATAAGGCAGAATAAGGACAATACTGCGAGGCAATGCTAATTTTCTCTTTCTTAGAGGACCCCATCCTATAGTTATAGTATAGCCCTTTTCCGAAAAATGGATTAACCAATAAAAGAAAGGATAAGATTAGACTGGGACCTTCCTTTAGAACCAAGTGGTGCTTCGAAACAAAGAAATGGAATCACTTCAAGCTCTTATGCACGAGCTTCGAAAGTGTAGATGCGAGAGAGACCTTCCTTGCTGCTGCCTAGCCATACTGAAGCGAGATCTTTGTCTTTCCCCGCGATTTTCGCTATCCGACCTCTTTGCCTAATAAGAGAACCCCGAAAAGCCCAACAATTGATCACTTTTGTCGTCGGAAGAGATCAAACTTTCTCCATTCGTCACCTCTATCATACTTAGAAAGAAGGTTTAGTGAGATTTAGTATTCAATGAATGCATAGATAAAATCGTGTATTGTATCTGACGATCGGAAGGCATCTAGCCCATACCATTCTATGGGGTTCGAATCCTCTACTAATCAGGCTATCAATGTATTAATAAAGCGGAAGACAGATCGATATTGGATTTTCACCGCACTCTGGGGATGGTTGGTTTCGACATTCAACCCCTTAGCTCGGGTGCAGGAAAACTCCGTAGAGATCACTGCTGATCCATTTGTGAAAGCAGAACAAACACTCATATTGCGAGCTTTGCTCTATCTGAGTCTAGTGCCATTCCTTTCCTAAAAAGGGGATTGATTCTGACTAAGTTATTCCGCTTCCTTCTATAGCTGATATGCGCATGTATACCACCAGCTTCAAGCAGATATGCGATAGTCTACCTTATTAGTTGCTTATTCTAACTAGTAGCAGCGCATATGCGACAAGAAAGCAGATATGCCGGGAAAGAAGGCAGAGTAGCACTAGCGGGAATGGGATGGATGTCACTTTCAAGTCTGAAGAAAGAGAAAGGAGCGGTCCTTCTTTCGATGTATGCAAGGTATGCCAACTTAGAAGTTGCCTCAACAAGCTGTGATAAGTGAGAAATCATCCATCTATGCACTCATGAAAGAGAGTTAGCTTCAGCCGAGACAGCTTTTACGTGTAGTCGAGTCTGAAGGAGAAGAGGGTTCTGGCAGATCTTTCCAATAGACTAGGGTGATTCGGGCAGAGTTGCGCCAAGGCTTAGCTTATCTTTGCTTCAGCCGAGGACGTTAGCTGCTCTCTAAGCCAAGTATCCGTCAGAGAAGGGAATTCTCTATTAGTTACGGAGCGCGAACCCAATCTCGATATTCGTCTCCCTTGCTTTTCCGCAACAAGAAAGATTCTCCCTATCTTTCCTCACTGAACCAACTTCTTGATTTGTCACACAAGTGAAGAAAGGATGGGCTTAGGTAGCGCTGTCGTTGCCAAATCTTCCAAAACAAAAGGGCGAGCTTGTTGCTTCTATTTCGAGTTAGAAGAACTTATATTAAGATATTAATAGTCGTATCCGTTCCAAAGGAAAAGTGTCTTTCAGTCTCTTCCTCAGCATCAGAGTGTCTATTCCTTCACGCACAGGCGCAAAGCTCTTTCAGAGCCTCCTTCCTACGTGGCTTCCATCGATTATGGAGAAAGAGAATCTATTCATAGGCGAAGAAGAAGCGGGATGACGCTTTTTCCATGTTAAACCCAGCTTTTTCACTTTTGTTGACCTCGGGCTAAGTCGATACCTCAAAGGGGGGAGAGAAGAGAGCCTCAGTAGCAAACTGTTAGGCGCTTTCACCTTCCAAATAGGCACTTTCGGGCAGCTTTCCCCTCTCTCTTTGCTTTATTGCTATTGGACATCCAGGCTAACTAGTCCAAGGGATAATTAGCGACCTGTACCTGTATTGGATCGACATCCTTTCCCGCCGAAGACTCATTCCCCGGATAACTAATTCCTGCTACAAGGTAAAGGGCGATCCACGGCATTAGCTTCTCACATTAGCTTATCAAATTCGTCTTTCCTTCTCTAGGGCTTCCTAGGATGCTCATTCATTTTAGCTTCTTGGCCTCACCTTGTTGAACCTGTTGTGGATAATGGTGGAAGGATTCAAGTTCTTCCTCCGAGAGGTCTTTTGGACGAAGGCAAAGTGGAGTGGGAGTGCGGATCCCTAGTTATGGGTTTCAAACCGTTTCCCTCATAATCAGAACAAGAAGTGAAGATAGAGTTGGTGGGGAAGGCTTTCCGGGGCGGCGAACGAGGAGATAGGCCAGGTTTCGATACATGTCTAGTTGGCGCAGTTGGAAGTTGCTTGGGAAGATCTGTGCTGGTTGGTAGACTTGCTGGGGGTTTTTGGTGACATAGATCCATAGGTATGTGCTTGCAGTCGGCTCATAGAGCACTGCAGAAATCAAACTCAAGTCAAAGGGCTAAGGTGTAGTCAGCTTCCCCGCTCACGTTTCGGGTTGCTAAGGTCAGATTCTTGAAACAACAGTCCTAGGAGGGCCGATTGATTGAACGAGATGGGAATCAATGCCTAGTCAAATTCAAGTAGAGTACGGGGCTTGTTTGCTCCTTCGTATAGGTTCCGTGTAGGCGTCTTTCCATACGATCAATTGAATATTGGAAAATATAGATATTCACTACTATTGATATCTGAAACTTTAGACTGAAAGTATACTGCTTACTCATTTGATTTTATAGTTCTTCGGAATCCATACAGGTCGAGTGGGCCTTACGGTTTGCTTGCTTGGCTCTCAGTTGCCTTTAATTCAGGCGAATATGGCTCATAAATGAGATATTTGCATTAGATAGCTGTTAGTAGGGGCGCATTGGTTAGCCCACGAGAGAGAGGCTGTGGGGCTGTTCGAGGTTGAGAGGAAAGCAATTGGAGGTGAAGGAACTCCACTCTCATCTAAGCAAGCGCCTCCGCGGGCACTCTTGCAATAGGAGAATATGCTTTTCATTCACCACTCTAGTGGACAGAGACAACTACTATCGGATTCAGTTGATCCAGCCTTATGAGGTGCCTTAGTGCGCTAGGTGGTAGTTCAGCTCTAAGCGTCAACCAGTCGAAAGGAGAACTCATAGCAGGGGAGGAAGCCATTTCAAGGGAGAGAGAAAGTAAGATAATGAAGGGACTTTTGTATAGTTGATTATTCAGAAGTCACAAGAGGAAAAGAAGAGGAAGGCGAATCGGAATTGAGAAGAAATAGAAAAAGAAAGAAGAGAACTTCTATGCGAGACTGAGTGAAAGAAAAGAAGAAGAAGAAAGATGAACCGGAACCAAACAAAGAAGAAACGAAACAAGAATGAGACGAAACGAAAGAAGAAAAGAAACCGATATTCACCTATTGATGAATTAGACTGATTGAACTATGAATGAGAGTGAACAGGAAGTAAAGACGAAAGATCAAACCTTAACCTTTTCCTCTATTCAGTTATGTATGGTTCGTTAAACAGTAGGGAAACTCCTGAACTCAATTACTTCTATTTATTTATTCACTGTAAAAGATATCAATACTCCTTTTATTCATTGGAACCACTTACTCATTCTTCTTTTCTGCTATTACCTGACCTATACCCTCTGGAACAGCTCTTTCTCCTTTCTTGCTTTCACTCTTTGACTGACTCTCTGGTAAAGCAGCTAAAGCTGCTAATTCATTTACTCGACGACTGAAGGGTTGAACTAACTATTTTACGGTCTCTCATTGCTGAGCTCTCCTCTTTATTCTTGCTTGAACCCGGTAACTAGGTCTTTCTTTGATTCTTTCTCTGATCCTTTCTTGCTTGAACCCGGTAACTAGGTCTTTTATTCTTTCTCTGATCTGAATCCTTTCCCTATTCTTGAGCAGTAAACATAGGCTGTATGATCCGCTCCTTATACTCTATTCCCTGATCCCTTATTATTTCATTAAGGAGGTAAACTAGGTCTTGTGGCTTCGCACCTTTCCTATGCATTCTCCTGAACCTCTCCAACAAGTCAATACTCAACCTCATCAAACCTTTTCCCTTCAAACAAAGACTGTAAAGAAGAGTCCATTCATTAGCAGCAGCTTTACCTATTTACTTACCTGTTACCTTCTTTAATTAAGAGGACATATGGCCGGTCTGTCTCTTCTCTCTCTTTGCTTTCCTTCACCTTCTGTAACTGCTTCACTCGTTCACCTTCAAGTGTTTGTTTCAAGTCAAGACGAAACATTCCTTACTCCTTTACTGTGTTTGAGGGAGACAAAAGCAAGACAAGAAAGATGCATTCTCCTTGACAGTAGGGAGAGTCAATTCATTCAATCCTTAGCTGCTTTCTTTACAGGGGAGTAAATGAATTAGGAGCTTTGAAAGACGAAAGCTGAACCTTCTCTTCTTTCACAAGGTCAAATCCAATTCAAAGATGGAAGAGAAAAAGATTGATTAATTCGACTGATGTAACTCGGTCTCGCAATTCCATTGCCTGCCCCTCTATTCCCTTCCCTTCTTGAACTGTAAACGAAGAAAATGAAAGAAAGATTTGCTCACTCCTGAACCTGTCCTTTACCCTTTATCTAATAAGAAGGAAGAAGAAGAAAATGAAAGAAAGAGAAGCTCCGGAACCTTTTACGAGGATAGCAGGGAGAGGAATTATCAGAATTGAGTTAGGGATTCGACTGAAAAGGCACATGCAAATCTAACGGACTGGACTTCTTTCACGAGGGCCGCAATAGCTCCTACTTTCACTAAATAAGAGTTTTTCAAAGGTCAAATTCTTTCTATTCTTCTAGCCTGGCTACCTCTTAACCCACATTACATGCTTTCTAATGTGGCCATGATTCAGTCAGATCCTTTATATCCTCCTTTTATCCATCCGGGGATCCGTTCTGTAAGCCACTATCCAATGTATACCTTAGGCAGGACCAGCCCTCGCCCATTTCGTAACAAGGCCAAAGACGACCGAAGAGAATGATGTTTGGAATAATTCTTCTCAGCTGCATCTTTCTCTTTCGTCGTTATTCTTTTCATTTGAAAGAGAAGTACGGCCTTCAACTTGTACTTCTTATGTATATATTGTTGTGATTTAGCATTTCTTTATTCGTTTCTTGGATTCGCATCTACGTGTATTCTCTCGTAGGTATGATGGTTTTGACCCCCTTATTCCCGCTAGTCTTGAGTGTGGGGACGGGGCAGGGGCTTCCTCTGCCATCACCATCCGACCTATCCAGTGAGTTCTCGTGGAGTGGGTCGTGGATTAATAATTATTATGGCAACCCAGATGAGGCATCATCTTCCCTACCTAACCTGGACCACATGCAGCTCAGCAAAATGTAGAGGGTGAGGGGAGTTCCGCCCCGGGGCTGACCCTTCGAGCAGTACAGGAAGCATCGAATGCTCTTGTTACAGAATAGGCAGGAGGGGAGGTTTGGATTGGACAATAAGGGCTTTGCGCCTTAGACGGTCTTGTCTTTCTCTTTGTGCAAATCCAGTGCTGGTGTCGAAGGTTTAGCCCAGCCCAGTGAATCAAGCAATTGAATCAGGAAGCGCTGCTCCTCTACTCGGGATAAGGGCTGAAGATGGAGTTTCTGTTTGCAAGCGGGAAGCGAGCAATGCCTCTCTTGTGGCTTGTTGCTCTGCGCTGCGATTATGAAAGGGATGGGCCATCAAAAGCACCAAATTGGCCATTCATTTTCTAATATGGTGTCTAGTTAATTGCATATGTCATTCCTCATTTGAATTAGCGACCTGCTTCCACGGTCAAAATGGATTCTGCGTCCGCGTATAAAAGACCAGCAGCAAGCAGCTCCATCATCCACATCTCATATGCCATGGGGGTCCCATTCGTCATGTGCCGGATCCCATTCCCAGTAAGTAGAGCAGCCTTGAACCCATACCCTTGATTCCCGCCTTGAGCCTCAGCCCGAAGGACCAAAGGTTGCTGTTTGGTCTGGATAAGCAGGCATGGACAGGCTCCTCGAGCGGATACCATTCCAATGGGGAAGCTCATCTTCCCATTACCGGCGGAGAACTCAAAGGCTACAAACTCCTTAGGTCTTGTTTTGTAAGCTTGAAGCTTTTCAACCTGTCGAGATTAACTTACAACTCCACTAACCTAAGCTTACCAGATCAAGTAGATCACTACCGAAACCCGTACCGTACACGCTTCTTTCTCGGCTTCGCCTCTTTCTGCCAACGCCGACCCTTCCCGTACGCTTTGAGGGACTGAGCCTTCGGATCCCACCTTATTGGTCTTCTTTCCGCTGTCGCTGATAAATGTTGAACGTATAGCGCTCTTCCGCTGAGAAATGCCCTCCTTTTGTCTTCGCCTTGTGGTCCCAAACCGAGACATATGGTTTTGGTACAGAAAAGAAATGTCACCAAGGGGCTCAACCGCCTTATCAGTAGATCTCCCTCCGTCTTATCGTACCTCTAGCAAACAAACTTCGAGCTGCTGAACCGGGCATAGAACAACGGTATATTGTTTTTCTGCTTGTTTTGAAAGCTTGAAACGACAGACAAGTGGTGACTATGAGACGGCTTGCTACTGAGCTTCTTGTGTTCTTTATTATGGGGTCCGCGCAACAAGAGCGCTTCTTCTTTTTCTTTGCCACCATGAGACCTTGCCTTATTTGGTAGTGGAGGGGTGGAATCAACGCAATTCGTACTGGTAGTAGTGAGACGTCGCCTTCACTGGGTTGGAATAGTAGGTCTCTCGAGCCTTGTTCTCCGCGGTCATTCTCGCAGCCCTTGCCTTTGTCACTATCAAATCTACACCTGACTTTTTGAACCAAGCTAAGGTCACTAATGAATCTACATATCCTAGGGACGTTCTTCGTTGGTGGTAAATTAACCGTGAATGGACTCTAACTCTAATGGCTGAGCTAGGTATGTATGCTTACCAATCTTGTCCCGAGCGCGCGGGAGACTGCCTCGCCGTGCCCTGTACCGATGTTAATGTATGCTTACCAATCTTGTCCCGAGCGCGCGGGAGACTGCCTCGCCGTGCCCTGTACCGATGTTAATTGAATGAATCCAATCTTGTCCCGAGCGCGCGGGAGACTGCCTCGCCGTGCCCTGTACCGATGTTAATTGAATGAATTGACACCACACAAGTTCGTGCTCCGAATCTATAAAGAGCTGCGTGCCTGAGTCCTTCCGCCCCAAAAAAGGATTGTTCCTTGTTGGTACGAGCTTTTCTTGTTCTCTTCTACCGTGGGATTGAATTGTTTTCCTAATGTTGTAAGGGACTCCCAAGCACATTCATTCTCTACCCTGTCTACTAAGAAAGAGAAGTTAGTGAGAAGATTCGCTTAATTGAATTGATCGTAGATGTATTGGGAATCTTCCTTGAATTGAGAGGAAGGGAAGTAGGAGCATCGTGTTAAGACAAGGGCGGTGGGTAGGTAAAGACAGGGTGGGTTTACAATCAAAGCTCCAACTGTCACTGATGCCGGGTAAACCACTAGGGTATTCATTTTGATGACGGACCGGTAGCGGGCGAAATTACGTGCGTGAGAGAAAGAACCTCTTGGTGGAGTCCCCCCGAGGACAGAATAGCACAACTTAGTGACTAGGAGCGTAGGGAGAGCCCGTTGCGCCTTGTTTTTGTTTGACCGTCCTATCCTCTTTCGAGAAGCAAGCTCCCTCCGGTTGTCCAGTCCCTGGGCGGCTCTCGGTTTTTGAGCATGTTGGGAGATTAGGCGGCAGTTTCAAGACTCGAAAGCTTGACGAACAAGCAAATCAAGCCCTAACTATTTCTTTGAGTAAAGGGCTTTTCCCTTACTAGTCAAGTGGTAAGGTAGGGCGTATTCTTTGAAGAAAACAGACTTTAGGAAAGTGGTTCAGGTAGCTCAGCTGGTTAGAGCAAAGGACTGAAAATCCTTGTGTCAGTGGTTCGAATCCACTTCTAAGCAAAGGGTCCAAAGGACACGTAGCCGGGACCTGATTTGGAAATGAAAATGAAAGAGGAAGCAAAACAAGTAGATTTGATAAAAAAAGCTGTAGATTACTCGGATTGGTTCTCGCGTCCCTGTGCCAAAAAGGATGGGCGAGTTTGGTTTGAGTGTTCATCGATTGGGTGGATCCATATGCTCCGGGGGGGTGAGACGAGGTGTAGCGTAGTCTGGTCAGCGCATCTGTTTTGGGTACAGAGGGCCATAGGTTCGAATCCTGTCACCTTGATGTGGTATTCTCAGGGGTCGAAGTGCAAAGCCCCGTAGCCTATCCGTGGTCAGGAAGGCAGGCGAACCGCGCACACTGAAAAAAAAACGTAGAATTGTCATTCTTTTGTCTTTTGAAACCCCTTACCTTATCAGTCATCAGGCAGGTTTTTGGTATCATATATCGAGATAATTATTATGAAAAAGCTATTCCACTGGTGTGACTTAGATACCCTTTCTTTGTGGTATCAGTCATGCTATTTGAATAGCCTGAAATCATCATAGCCTCTCCACCGGTTCCGAAGACTCCTTCGGCATCAATGTGCTCCAATGAAAGAGATCAGACCCTTTCCTGAACCAGAACCGGGCACAAAACGCCGAGGTAGAAAGTCGAAAGCGAGCTCTTTTCGCGTATACGCAATCTCGAAGCCCAATTAGCTCACGGACTGTCTCCTCAACCCTGGCGAGTACGAGAGCTTGGTAAGAGAGAATGTCGAATGAGAAAGACATTCGATTACGGCAACATTCGCAACTACCAAAGTGCACTAAACCTAGTAGAGATCTTCGACCTAACGATAATGGAACTTCAAGCCCATTTAATCAATCCGCTTTGTACCTTATTGTTGACCGAACCGGATGCACGCCAGGCCCAAATTCTCTCTCAGTCACCCGGAGACGAAAGGAAGATCAGATCCGAAGTTTACGAATCGAAGAGAAAGCTGAGTTCTACACGCTTTCATTTTCAAAAGCTTCGCTTGCCTACGGTACTTTATTCAGGATGTGCAACAATACGGTCATCTCTCAGCCGTGTATAGAGAATTCCTTTCTCATTTCCTTGGCGGATAACACAAATGAAATCGATTCCCTGACCGCCCATCTTATGAGTCCATTCTTGTCTTGTTGGTTTGTTGTACTATTCTGTACCTCTCTCGATTGATAGAAAGACGTTCGGGAGCTGGGAGGGCCTATCGTGAGGGAACTTTCCTTTTCACGGTAGGCGAAGGTAAAGCGGGAGCTGCGTATGTCCACGGTGATCAAGGCAGAGCGACTCCTTCTTTAAAAGAGGTTGGTTTTATCGAAACTCTTAGATCCGCTTTCGTTAAAGAAAAAATAGGAGCTCTTGGTTTGGCCGATGTCGATTCGTATGGCAATGCGGACTCGACTTAGGATGAGGATTCCGCTTTTCATACTGCTGCTATGAGCCGAAAGAGCTGGTAAGCTATCTCGCTAAACGAAAGGCAAAAGCACGTACGGGTTGACCTCGTTACAAGGGGCGGGGGCCAGCCAAAGAAGGTCAGTCGGACTCGGTTAGGACCCTTGATCCGGTTCAGCTAGGTTCTTCCATGCGAGAATGTATGCGTATCGGTATCCTTTTCAGGACCGGTTGCTTCCTCTTTTTGTTTATACTATACGTTTGGAGAAACCTGCTAAGCCCGCCTTTCTTACCCGGTGTGATTCAATCTTTCAGCTCAAACTTTCCTATCGTCGGAAAAGGTAAGAGTACGACTACCTTTTCCTTTTCTTGCCCGAGCCAAGGGATCATTCAGTTTCTACCAAAAAGTTCGCTATCTATTAGTTGTCGTAATCGAATGTCTTTCTCATTTCGTGTTAGCTCCTCCAAGAGCTTCCTGGTCCGTAGTAGACGAAACCTTGGACTTCTATCGGACTTATAGCATTGCCTGGTGAGCTCGCCGTTGAGGGTTGGCCTTACAGGAGATCGAGCAGCCTTTCTTTCCCTGCCTGGTATGCTTTCCCGCTTATCGCGCAACTAGCCAACTAGCCAAAGAGAGAGGGAGAGGGATCATGTCAATCAATTTGTATGTGCATTGATTTTGTCCGTCCTGTACTTGCCTGCTTAGCTTTCTTAGCCAACATCTCCGGTTTCCCCCGAACCAAGAGGTCCTGCTTATCCAGACCCAACAGTCACACTTGAAGCCGAAAGACTGATTTTTTCATAAAGTCGGTTCATAGATCAAGAAAGAATGATGAAGCTGCTTACAGGGACGGTTACGCGATACGTCTTTTCATACTCTACTTTTCTTTAACCCTGCTATCAACCTAGCCATTCTCGCTTGTTGCTTTAAGGGGTCTCCCCACTTTATGTGGGTATATATAGGCTTCGTCGAGAATACCAAGTAGATCGGCAACTACAGGTTTCCCTCGTCCTGTGAGGGAGGAAGGGTTCCGGGATACCTCGAGGCCCTTTTTCGTATATTTCATCATTAGCAACCTCCTCTTTATCGATCGTCAAAAACATATGCTTGATCAGCTTCCCTAGTGGTATTGCCTTGTAACTGACCAGCATATACCTTTACTAACTCCACTGCTGCTCCCTCAATGCACTGCTATGCAGAGCGGAGGAAGATACTAAGGGCAGAGATTTTAGCTAACAATGTCTTGACTCCTTGCCTTGCTCAATGCTTCTCCATCAACTGCAGCAGGAAGGACAGGAATAGGAGAAGGAAGAAAGAGACCCTCTTTCTATTCTAGGTTGGCCCTAGGAAAGGAAAGCTCTTCACTACCATTGCTATCCATCTATCTACAATTATCAATGTTTCTGGTATAAAGAAATCTTCATTATATAAACAGGTGAAAAGCAATCAAAGCAGTATCCAAAACCCACCACCCAACACCTTACGCGCCCAACTCAACGCTTCCTTGCTCACAACCAATCCCTCAAAGCAATGAATGCGGCTCAAAAAAAAGCACGCCATAGAACAAGAAAAAGTTTCTGCGCGGCGGAATATGGCATTGAACGGTGGTACGTACGGCTTAGAGCCAAGGCATTCATAGGTCTCCTGTCGGAGCTGACGGAAGTGATAGCGGAAAAGGCAAGTCTTCCTGGGTCTAGAACAGCAAATGGGAAGGCTCTTTCTCCTCACACTAACTCTTATGTATATCCTTCCCAAATCCTAGTGTTGGCTACCATCTTCAAAGCTATTGCTGCTACACTCATCTTCTAATTCATTTTTTTTTCTACAAACCTAGGCGACGCAACTTTTCAATGTTAACCTGCTTTGCTTCAGGGAAGAGTGGATGATCTGCCAGCTCTTGCAGAAATTTGTCAAAGTTGTTGCGAACCCCCAATTCCGCAGTGGCATGAGAGACAGCAGCCCTAAGGTCAACCCGGATTTCATCTAAACTCTGTGCACATTAGCTTCATTCATTCCACTCCAAAAGAGCCTTAAACAGAAAAGCAAAACGAGGAAGAGGTGGCTTTCCAGGGTTTTAGTAAAGGATCTCCAGCGGGGAACGATGCTCCTTCTCATGCCCGTTTGCCAACATCCAGAAAACTCGCCTTCTGCTATCTTCCACTCCGAAGTTTAGGATTGAGTTTCCGATTTGGTTGGTGATTCTGACTTGCCTTATTTGATTTGAATCACTTGGAAGGGGGCGGGATGCCTTGGAGGCACCATAGATTGCACCGTTGGCAACGGCGCTTTTGAGTGCCCCTAACCGGGGCCGTAGATCGAGTTCTGGGCTAAGGTTACCGCCCTTCGAAACTCCCTTCTGGAAAAGGTGAAGTAGATCGACCAGGTTACCGGAAATGACCAAAGAACAAAAAAAAAGCCAAAAACATCTACAGCATAAAATGTTCATCCTTGCCCGACTAAAAGAAAGGGTTTGTGCTGCCCGCTCTAAAGGCTTTCCAAGAACTTCCTTGGGTGGGAAAGTCTAGACTAGAGCCGACGACTCGTGAAGAGATAAACCGCCAGAAGCAGGCAAGAAAAAGTCCCTCCCCTTTTTGTTTGCAAGTAGAGCACTAAAAGCACCAAAGCTAGCCTATCTAGTAAGCGTGCAAGTGGAGAGAATTCTATACTTGAGAGAAACTCTATACCAAAAAATTGGAAATGAGATTCCTTCTAGGCTGACTTTCGTCTGAGCAACTACTGAACTCAACTGAGCTATAAGTTGGAGACCAGATATGGGTATAGCACAGGCTGCTATGAGAGGAAATTCAGGCTCACCATCCGTCCGCATAGCGCCGGCCCCAACCTGGGAGACAAGGATCCTTAACTCAGTCTCAAACACGTCCGTCCCGTAAAGACATCTACTGTGCTGGCCTTATCTTTTGTCGCTAGCTTCCGCCGCATGAATAAAGGAAGATGGTTCCACGGAGCGCAAGGCATCTCTTCCTGCGCTAAGGCATTACATGCCAACGAACTTGGCTGACACTCTTGTCATGCCCAAGTCTGACTTCGCCCTCATACCGAAAAAGCAACCAACTCGATAAGCCAACATATCCGACGCATAGCTGCTCTGCGCGTATGCAAGCATCGACCCCGCATAGCATCATCCGACAATTTAGGCAACCCGATGTTCCGACAAGGCTCCGCTTAACGGTCTCTTGCATGGCTCATTTCCCGTGCTTAGACCCACCCAAGTTTAGCAGCCCGAAAATAGGGGAGAACCCACCTACGCGCGCCTACTGGTGCTCTCGCGAAAGCCTAAGCCGGTAATTGGCTAAGATCCGTTCCTGCGCGCGAAGTGCAGCAAGCAATTAGGCCTTGCTTTCATTTGGTTGCTTTAGTGAGATCGTATTCTTCCTCAAGCTTGGAGTTGCTCTTAGCTGGTCGGGTTGCCGGCCCGCAGACCCGTTTCGTTGCCATAGTTCCGGGCGCATTAGGCCCTCTTTTTGATGCCAATACCCTGGGAATGGAAACAAGACCACTAGAAATAGCTAAGGAATTGCAAAGAGTATAACCTTTTTTGGGGAATATCGTCTATTCTTTCTTTCTATATGCACGGCGCGGTATAAGGGTGGTGGGTTTTAGTGGGCATAGGTTGTAGTTCCTTTTCCAGAAGAGAATGAATCATCCGATTCAAGATCCAGACCTGTGCGCTTGAGCAGCACTCCCAGTGTAAGGGGATAACTCTAACTACACAATTCTGGTGGCATAGCAAAAGCCTCATCTTCTTTTTTTTGAATTCAGGGGAGGGGCGAATGAATCATTTTTTCACTTCTGATACGGATGTGGAATCCTATGCGCTATGCTTGCTTCTGGTTGGTAAGAATCAGTCCCCTTTCTTTTTTTCCAGGGAAGAAATTTGCCTATGGTTGATTTTCTATCAGAGAGAAAGCCAGCATTAATACCTTCCTTCAGCTTTCATAGGTAGGGGATCTGAATAGGCCCTAAGTTGCCCGAAGCAAGGATCTGCTGCTTACCGATAAAAGAATAATGCCTTTTAGGGTGGGTCTTTATACCTTCGGATCTTTTTTAGTTCATCCAAATTGAACTTCTGCAGAGATAGCATAACATAGATTGACAACCAATCCCCACAACATATGAGAGGTTAGGACGAGTGAGAGTAATCTCGATTCAACTCCCAACTCATCTTCTGCCCCTCTGTGATGAAAGGAGGATCATCAAGGAGATCCCAATTTGATAAAGAGAACTTGTGATTTTGCCCCCTTTTTCTAGTTGTAAGGTCTTGTCCACCTTAGCGTTACAATGAAAAAAGAACTTGATCATCATTGCATCCTTTTTCTCTAGGCTATCTTTCTTCAAGTGAGAGATCGGATCGTGAAACCTCCTTGGGCTCCTCTGAAATCCTATGCTCATGTCTTTATCCTAAGGGCTATAGAACTCTCTCTGGCAAGCATTAAGCCAACTGCCGACTCTAGTTGCTTCTACGTGCTATATTCTCTTCGTCTAACACATTCAACTACCTTTTCTTGCAACGAGTTCGACTGCAGCTCACATTTTGTTTCGAATCTCTTTTTATGTGGCTCCCCCTCAGGTTCGGTTCTTCTTAGTTGTAACCTCTTTTTCTTTTTGAACAGCCCGAGCTAGATGACAAAGCTGAGCTCGAAGGTCCCTTTTTGATGCGGTAGAAGTACCTCGCAATCTTTTCTTCTGTTGCTGGGAAAGTCTTCCGAGGAATGTAAGTCAAAGCCTTGAAGGAGTTGTCTCCCCAATCTGACTCTGGAATCAAAACCTTGATTATTACATGCATCTCGATATTTGATGAAGAGTGAGTGCTGGCCTTTTCATATTGAATCACAGCCATTTCCCTCTTTCTTGGGGATCAAACTCCAGGGAACAAGCTTAAACACTGATGCAAGCTGTCAATCATTAGATTGTTCTTTTGGTTTGATAAAGGCCGGAGCCCTTGATAAGCAAGAAGCCAATCTTGTAATTCTTGAGGATGATTCTTTGAAGCAATAATTCCATAAGCAAGTACATGACACTGACTTTCAAGCTCTGAAGAAGACTGAAACTGACCCCACTTTCATTGACTAGTAAGTGATAGCTGTCAGGTTCGCAGAATGACCGAGGAAACCAAATCCACTCTCGTGACATGATCGAAGTTCGATCCACCACTTTGAGGAAAGAGATGAGACGCTCTACTACCCGTCTTTACACATACGAGAAATCACTCAGGACAAGAGGTGTCGACAACGTGAGCTTGACTGCCTGGCTTTCGGCCTTCTTTCTTGATCCAACTGAATTACTCTGATCGACCTACTTACTGCTTGTGCTTGGCTCAGGATATCCTCCTTTCTTCAAAGCTTTCTACTCAAGTGAGGAAAGGTGCAAACCTTCACAGCCTTTTTTTTTGCCCAAATGAGAGGTATGCGGAGAGAGTCCTGACTTTTCTTTCTCTTGCCTTTTCCGACATAATTCGGGGCTATCGGTTCCGTTCTGTTCTCTCTCTCTACCTCTGATTTTTGACCTAACTTAACAATCTTTTATGCCCGGCCATACCAACATGGGAAACCTAGCTTCCCTCCCTTTGAAGTGCATTTCTCAGATCAGCTCCCCGAGTCACTAGAAAGAGAGTGAAAGGCCCACTACTTCTTCATTCATGGCCTATTTTTGTATGGATCTCCCTTTCGTATTCATTCGACCTGAGGCAAAAAAAAGAGAAGTCATACAAAGAAAGGTTCTTTCATGCAATGCATAACGGGGGCGGGCCTCCTATGGATTCCTCCAACTCAATGAATGAAGGGAGGAGTATGAGTAAGGAAGGCTTTCTATATGAAGATGAAAAGAAAAAGGGTCAAACCATACCATATCTTACTGAATAATCTGACTGAATGAGGAAGAGCTCTTTATGTGGTCTCACTTGACTTTACCACCATCTGAAATGCGCGAAACTTCGATTGGTGGAAGTCAGTCTATGAAGATTCTCCCTTTTCTGACGTGCAATTCCCCTCTTTCGGTAAGCATCAAGTATCTCAGCAAATGAACATTTCTCTAAGCTTATCCTGTAGCTTATACGTCGTTTGAAAGCAGCTTCAAGGATCCAACGAATAGCTAAGGTTTGTTGACGATCCCTGGCTACAATCCCAGGGACATCATAAATAGTACCTGCTACTCCTACTTTTTCGACTTCGCATATGGGCTTTATATTGTCTACGGCGTCAACCATCAGTTTGATTACATCGCGTTCAGTTTGAGCTGGGCGATGAAAAGTTTGATAAACAATAGCACGAACTCTCGTTCTTTTACCTTCTTTCATGCGAAAGTTGACCAACTTCTTGATCAATTGTTTTTGCTCACCATCCAAGCCCCCCATATAGCTGAGAATTTCCGAGCAATTGGAAGCCGCTTTCGATGACGAGGCCGAGAAATTGATATTACGCAATCGTCACTGTCCATCTTTATCAGCCAACTCCCCTCTTTCCATCTTTCTTTTCAGAGTTTACCACTCAGAATAGAATAGCTTCTTTCACTTTTTTTAGGGTCTCGCTCCCTACGTTCAAGAGTATACACTCTCCTGTCATACGGCTCCGTCCCGGCATCAGGACCTCCCCTTTCCTTTGACCAACGGGTCCTCGAACCAAGCGGTCTGGCCGTAACCTACATTCACCCTCTGTCGGTTGGAAATAGTTGTTGGAACTGGTTTTCCAATTCCATCCAGAACCGGGAGTTCTCATTTTCAATGGAGGCCTGTTTACGAGCGAGGAATTTCAGATCCCCACCCGTTCCACCAAAAAAAAGTATATCTATTGCGCGGCTCACGTCCTCTGGCTCGTGCACCGGAATCTTTCTAGTCCTCACGAGTTGGTCTCTCTTTTCTCATTTTGACCTTGTGGTCGAACTCCCCCAGGCTCCGCTCTGTGGCGCGAAACTGTCTCGAGGTCATGAGATCGCGCTCCTCCTCCTCCCTTTTCTCTTTCTTTCTTCTTTTTCGAGTGAATCCCAGAGAAGGTCCTGTGGGTATGATTGAACAACCTCTGAAGGAGAAGGGGATGCTTGCGTTTGTTGTTGATATGGGTCAAGAGGTAGAGGTACCGGTCACCCAAATTCTCGAGTTTGAATAGGGTCGGGGTTCATCATATTGAAAAGTGGCATGGCTTCGGTTTCGATGAAAATAGAAAGAATAGAACCTACTATCCACCCACGCCAGATCCCCTAAACAACCTACATACAAAGATGAGAGTTGTTGAAGAGCCTTTTTAACGGCTTATACCCCAAAGTATGACACGCACTAGATGTAATGGAACGGACGGGATGAAGCCCAGAAGAAAACTACAATAAAAAAGAATGGAATGAGGGCATAGGTTGCCTTCGGAGCTTCTCTTTACGAAAATGTTCTTTGACCCCGGGGGGCTCTATTGTGGAGGGTCTGCCGTTCTTAACCGGGAAAAGAGTGGGACTTGAAAAGAGGATGGGAGAGAGGGGAACTCAAACAAGTAATAGAAGAGAGGAGAGAGCCTGAAAAAAGCCGTACTGTGTTGTTTCTATAAACAAATTGTGTGAATTTTGTTAGCGGCAGCTATCCTGCATGAGACTTTTTCTTCACTGTAATTCCGCCTCCGTTTTTTACAGCAGCATTCCTTTCAAAACACAAAAGTCAGAGTTAGTGCTCACCCCTTTTTGTTGTTCGAAGTCAATGAATTCCTTTCTTATCTTATCGCAATTTCAGTTGGAAATGCTCGCGTATTCAGACTTCCAAAGTTTAGGAGGTTTTCGGTTTCGCCTTTCCCCTTGGGCTTTATCTTCTTATGTAGTTTCAGATACAACTTGTACTTTTTCATGTACGAATTCCGTAGAAAAGCTAGTACCTCATTAGCATTGCAACAACACGAAAAGAAAGCGAGATACTGGAATACGAGGGGAAGGAGCGAAGCAGACTGATAGTTTACGAGGTTCAGGAGAGAAGCCTATTTACCGAGTGAAAGAAGGGAAGGTAATATCGTCAAAGGGTCAGGATCAAGAAGAAATAGGAAAAGGTTGATTCTTCTTTTCTTACAGGTAGTCGAGTAAATGAATGAATGAAATCCGGTTCACTCTCAGTCTCTCTCTTTCCTTTAACATTACCTCAGTCGAAAATAGCCCAAAAAATAGACAGAGGATAGCTCAAATTAATGGTCCGTCAGAGTGAAAGAAGGAGAATGCATCTTTCTTTCGGCTCCCTATTTATTCAAACACTGTCAAGTCTGTCTCATTCATCTTGTCTTCGTCTTCTTCCTTTGACTATTTATTCAAACACTGTCAAGTCTAATTCTTCTTGAGTTTCTTCTTTCCGAACTAATTACCTCGTCAATGGCCCGAAAAATAGGGTAAAGCATCGATTTAATAATCAATGGTCCTTACACTCAAAAATAGGGATTTTATCCCAAAAAATAGGGTAAAGCATCAATTTTCTAAGAAATGGTCTTTACAGGATCAGTCTAATTCATCTTGTCTTGTTGTCTTGCTTGAGTCTCCCTTCTTTCCCTTCAAACACAGTTAAAGGATAGGAAAAGGTTGAAGGTTTCGGCTTTCTCTTTTTCTTTTCTTTCCTCTCTTCAGGGAAGGTAATAAAGGTTCCCCGAAGAATGAATCTTGTCTTGCTTTCTTGTTTACAGTTCAATCTGGTGAAGGAGAAAGAATCTTTCATTTGACTCTCCTCTCCTGTAAAGTGAAGGGAAGGGAATATCGTTCAAGAAGAATAGTCCATCCAGTTTACCCTCCCTGTTCCATCAGGTTCGTGAAGTAGTTCAGTCTCATTCTGGCTTCTTACAGGCAGGAGAGTAAATGAGTGAAATCCAATCTGGTCAGTCAGGTAATATCGGGGAAGGAGCGGAGCAACTCGACCGCGAGGGAGAGGAGCGGAGCAATGAGACCATAAAGAATAAGCTCATGAGCTTGACCTTCTTCTCATCTTTATGAATTACCTCTAGCCAAAAATAGCCAAAAAAATAGACAGAGGATAGAATTTTCAAAGAAATGGTCTTTACAGGAAAAAGAGTTCAATCCGTCCCATTTAGCCGATTTTGAACTCAAATACCCCAAAAAATAGACAGAGGATAGGAAAATATCCCAAAAAATAGACAGAGGATAGGATCATTCTTGTTTTTTGAGTCTTTACAGTCGAGTAAAAGAGTGAAAGAAGGTTAATCAGTCATAGTCCTGTTCTGTCGAATGAATAAGTAAGGAGTCTTGATCTTTGACAGTGTTTGAGGTTGAATCGAGAGTTGAGTCTTGACTTCCTAATTAATTACCTCAGTCAATTTGAATCAAAAAAATCAGGTATAGATAGACTTTTTAATCAAAAAAATAGACAGAGGATAGGATTTTTCTTGTTTTTTGAGTGTTTACAGTCGAGTTCCAGAGGGAAATCAGGGAAAATGGACTCTTTTATCCCCAAAAATAGGGTAAAGATACACTTTTTAATCAAAAAAATAGACAGAAGATAGACAAAATGAATTAATGGTCCTGGAAGGATCAGTCTAATTCATCGATAGTCTTTACTGTTTCAATAGGGTAAAGCATCAATTTGAATCAAAAAAATCAGGTATAGATAGACTTTTTAATCCTCAAAATAGACAGAAGATAGACTTTTATCCCTCAAAATAGACAGAAGATAGACTTTTATCCCTAAAAATAGACAGAGGATAGAATTTCTGAATTAATGGTTCTAACAGGAAAAAGGGTGAAATCAGTCCCATTTAGCCTCTTTTTCACTCTTTTACAGGTCAAATGGACTCTTTTATCCCAAAAAATAGACAGAGGATAGACTTTTTAATCAAAAAAATAAGGGAGAGATAGAATGAATTTCTTGTTGGTCGGTCCGTCAGAGTTCCAGAAGGAAAAGGTGAAAGAAGGAGCTCAGCAATGAATGAGACAGAGTTGCAGAGGTTCAGAGGTTCCGCGGAGAATGAAGAAATAGGTTCCGGTGAAGGTGAAGTAGCTCATGAATTGACTCTCCTGCTCCGGATCATACATAATAGCTTTAGAGTGAAAGAAGGTCATATCGGTTCAGGTTCAGTAGCTAATTCATTTATTCAAAGACTGTAAACTCTCATTCCATTCATCTTTCGGCTTTCCTCTCCCTTCAAACACTGTTCAGGATCATTCATCTTGCTTTCGTCTCCCTTCATGAATTGAAAGAAGAAATAGGTGAAGGATAATTCATGTTTCATTTTCTTCTTCTTCAGCCCTTCCTGTTCAGTCTCATTCTTCTTTTGTTTCATCTTGTCTTTCTTTCATGTCTTTCCTTTTCTTCTTTAACTGTAAACTCTCACTCTCTCATTAAGCTTTCGTTCCGGTCAGGTAATATCGTCAAAGGTTCCGTAGTCCTCGACCCGCAACAGATGATTTGAGTATTTATTCAATCACATAGTTTGGGCTCCTAGAATATGGCGCCCTTGGGGCTCTTCCTCCCGATTCATTCCCGGAGGCGGCTGGGCTTAAGCCAAGACTCTTTTTGTTCTGTTTTCTTCTCTTAGTCTGGTTCATGAATTTCTTCTTGGTACTCGTTGAAGAATCTAGTGCTTTACATCCGCTCCAAAAGCTCTATCAATGAATTCAAAAGAAAAAGGTGTCGATAGACAATAAACCAAGGAGCGAAAGCCACTCAGTTGATTGCTAAATCTCTAGTTCGTGAGAAGGATTTGCTGTGGTCAATCAATGCTTAAAAGAATTCCAAAATCTTTCTGTTCTTACTGCATATCCAGGAGTCCAATCTACTATGGAGATCTTTCTGTCTGATGCTGCAAAGTGAAATATTGAAAATCTAATTGGCTTCAATGAAGGTAAAATGCCAATGAAGTACCTGGGATTGCCAGTCTCTCAGTTAGTGATTGTTTGCCTCTACTCTAATTGAGAGAATCAAAGCTAGAGTATAGAGATGGACTATAAAAGCCCTATAATATGCTGTACAACAGGTTCAGGGTGCCCTCCTTAGCGTGAAAGTGTTTACTTGAGTACTGTGTTCATACTGCCAGTGCAGGTTTTGATTTGAAGACAATTGAGAAGAAGACAGAAGGTTCTTATGGTCAGGTCCTGATATGGTTCAAAGGGAATGTAGCTTGGCCCTTTACCTATTTATTTGAAATGAAAAGAAGGTGCTTCATTGGTGCAGCTATTTAGGATATACATAGAATGCTTCTCAAAAATAGGAGCATTTTGTTGGTGTATTAAACCCACCAAATAATGGTAGCTGGGTTTGTAGGAAAGTTTGACAGGTGTTGAGAGAGTTGGCTATAAGAGATATTATACATGATGTTGGCAATGGAACCAATACATCTCTCTGGTATGACTCTTGGCTGCCTATCGGTTCTATAGTGGAAAGGTATGTATGGTGAGCAGATCATAGGGGAGTCTGGTCTTCCCAAAAATGTCAAAGTGAAAAAGTTGCAGACAGACTTTCTAATTCATAATTCCAGATGGTCCCCCCCTGCAGCTGCAAATCAAGATCGGCAAGAAATGGGGGAGTGTATCAGAGCCATAAGGCCCTTGAGCAGTGAGCAAGAAGACAGAGTTATATGGATGCGGGATCACCCTGTTTTCTCTAAAAGGCGCCTTGAGGTTAATCAGACATAAACAAGCTACTATGCCTTGGTGTAAACCGGAGAGATTTTAAAGAAGGAACTCATTCGTGGACTGATTCCCACCCTTTACCAGAATCAAAATGAGGAGCGGTATGGTTTCAGAAAAGGTAGTCATTATACAGATATCCTGTAACGAATTGCCCGATTCACTGCGATTACCTATTCCCAATCACACAGGAATGCTCGCTTGTCCGCCTACCAATGATGCCTTTTCACTTGAAGACAATTGCTCCGCCGCATCAAAGAATTCTTCTGACACACGATTATCTTCTACATAGGCGTAGATCTAATATTTAACAAATCTATCATTTCATAGATATTATGAAAACTTCTATCTATCTCTGAGATAGGGATTTATTTGGTCCCAAAAAAGATATCCTAAGAATAATGGAGGAAGGAATTGTGGAATGAGATTGACTACAAGATGTTGATGCATCACCTGTGAAGGGCTTAGCTGAGCAACTTGTATGAACAACTCGTGCCGGTCTCAAATCCAGCAGCAATTCATTCAGAGGGGAGATGCTATCAGTTCCAGGAAGGAAGGGTATGAGGAGAGAAGACTTTACTCCTCATCATAGGCTTGCTATGATGGACTCTGATTTTGACCCCTAACGAACTAAGAGTCAGATTATTAGGAATAATAGATCTTGAATTTGCAGGCTCCTGTTGGCGCTGGGAAGTCTGCTGATTAAGCTCATTTTGAGAATAATCTTTTTTTCTATTTGATTTGGCTTGAAAGTCAAAGTCAGTGTAAGATAAACATAATAGAACTATGTTTTTTATTGTCTTGTATTTTCCATTGATTAAAAGGAACACGCACTAAGTGACTGACGGAATAATAAGACTGAACTAATTGACTAGCTCTTTTAATACTTCACCGATTCCACTAAGACTGGGAAGCCGTGACTTGAGGTCTTCCAGAAGAACTCGAAGATGGAAATTCCAAGGGATAATGATTTTGAGGGGGGGTGGGTCCGCTAGTCGCTATTACACTGCGATCCTTAAGGAAATTTCAGCATTAAATGGCTTCGTTCGTTAGCTTTTCGTTATTCAATTCATTATAGAATCTGGTCTGGCTGCGCTGGTATAGCAATCCCTTGACGCCGCCGCCGTCAGTGTAGTTCATTCATTAATTTGATTTTTGGTCAAAGGTCGAGCCCGCCATTTCCAATTGCTATACCCGAGTAGGGACGAGTGCCTACATAACCTACTCAAGATCAAAAATGAGATCTTCTAAGGTTGGTTATAGTAATGATGGAAATAGTATTGGTATCAGACCCGAATGTAGTTCTACCGAATTTCGTTTAGAGGTCCGTTTGCTCAGTTCCTCAAAAAAAGAGTAGATCTGAGGCAGGTTCTCTCTTCCAGCTCTACGGATACCTTAAATAGTGTTGCAAACATGATAGTCAAGGTATAGTGAGCAAGAAGAAAGAAATGTGGTTGCCCCGCTTTTAGCAAAATCAAGAATCTAACTATACGCTTCACTTTCTATGAGTTAATATAGTGGAATACCAGGGTAGCATATACTCAGAAAAGAATACTACCTGATAACACCCATGACTTTAACATGAATGAATATGACTAAACATCAATCTAAAAGTCTTATTTATCTGGTGACTAAAATGTTCTATTTTTTTCCTTAAGGAATCAATCATAGGAAGTGTCATAAGCATGGAAAGCTGCTAGAAAGTCGCTTTCGAGAAAATCCCTGCAATACAATTCTAACCAAGTTTTATTGGAAACGATTTGAGAAGTGGATTCTCTCACCGGACGGGCAGACCTCTCAAGATCCGGTAAAGAAAGTTGGCTTGAGACTGGATTAAATCCTTTATATATCCTATTCTTTCTCATTTCTCATTGGGATGTCAATCAAATTCCTTCTATCTTACAGAATCCGCTGCACTATTAACTATTAGGTTAACTTGAATCTGGATAAATTGACTTCTTTCTCAAATTGAAATAAAGGAAGAGGTGATTTGGAGAAGAATGAATTCCTCCCCGAGCAGTGACATATCCTAGAAAGAGGGCTTTTACCGGTCGTTAAGATAGACGTTAAGATAGAGTCGGTGTCGGTAGCGGTTCTTGCAGGATCAGCAACGAGAAGTTTTCCTCCGCTGTACTTCAAGGAGATGTGATCTTTCTGACTCATATCTTGCTGGTTTNGATTAAGATCACTCCACCATTGGTTGTTCTTAATCTAAATCCCCTAGGTAGGAATGCTCTTGGTCTTTAGAAAACCAGATCAGGATCAATTGCTGCTATCACTCCCTATGCTTCCGCGTCCCGTACCCCAACCACTTAACCTTAACTAATAGATGCTAGTTGTTGGTGGAACTGCTGCTTGGATTATCTAAGAATAGAATGATGGCTGGAGACAGAGAGGTGACNGTAGCCTTTCTGCGGGATTGCCTTGTTGATGCAAGGAATAAAGGGCAGCTTTCTTTGATGCCAAGAATCAGTGGAGGAATAACTGCAGCGAAATCATCTGCAGCACATTTCTTCAGGGGCCCGCTCTCAAAGGTAAAGATTATTTGTCAAGGGCAAAGAAATCTCCTCCTTCTTCAGGCGAGATCTAATAGAGGAATNTTTCCTTCTCTTTACTCTGACTATTTTTTGATAGGGGAGACAGCCCACACTGAACACCAAGCCAATTGAACCTAAGAAGATGTGCACTACATTCGATCAATCCAGGAACATGAAACTTATAGTAAGCGAGTAAGGTACNCAGGCGAGATCTAATAGAGGAATCCTTCCGTCGCCCGACTAGAATAAAGCGCTTGTGTCATATTATTATGATTTATATAACATAGAAAGCAAAATCAAGCAATTTGATACATTTTTTCTCTGTATTCTGTATTAGGTATCTAATCTAATATGAGTCACCTTTTATTGGTTCTTCTTCTATTATTCTTATTATTCTATTACGTTTTAGTTTATATAATTTATACTTGATAGTCGGAATTGTCTTTTCGTCTCTATCTTCTTTTTCTTTCAGTTCATCCTATTTAAGTTTGTTAATTAGACCCACATAAGTCTGTTATTTCTTTATTTAGGTTGAGTATTAACCAAAAGATGATTCTGATCATAGACTGGATCTCTTTTTCTATCCATTTTGATTCCAAGATTGATATTCATATCTTTTTTCAAACTAATTTGCTTTTTTTCTATCAACAAAGAAATTACGCGTATATGTAATTACTTCACTCTGGTTGGGTTCATTGTATTTTGATTGATACCACTCACGGCTTACTAAGTCTTTAGCTGGACCTTTGTGTTTAAGTAGAAAAGTATATCATCATTTTGACTCACTAATAGATAGGATTTAGGTGCTAAGAAGTAACCAGTCTCTACTTTATACTCATTCATTTTCCCAATTCAGTCGATGAAAGCTCTTCTTCAGGTATTGGACTTACTAGAACAGCTGAGTCAGTATAGTAATAGTATTCAGTAATAGTTTTCTCTGAAAATGTACTTGTAGATATGAATAAGCTGTAATAGCAGCCGACATTTGAACAGCTAATTCTAGGTGGATTCCAGTCAATGTCGTTAACATCAGCAGTCTTTATCTTATAAGTCAAAAGTAATGATCGCCCAGATTCTTAATATCGAAGAAAGATTGACTCTTTATCAATTCTTCAAATCTCTCTCTAGTGCGTATATCTTATCTCAGTTACTCTACTTTCTGGATTAATACCTAATCTCCCATATAGTATAGTGCGTTCATAAGAAGAAGAATTCTATATAAGACATAGCTTCGTCACCTTTCTTCTTAGATTGATTAGATTTTTGTCTACTTGCAGTGATGAGATACATTTTGAGAAAAGGACTAGAACACTTTTCAAATCAGAATCTCCGGTATAACCTTGTAACCCAAGTTTTTTGCATACTGAACCTCTTTGCTATAATAGATCCCCACAAATTCGCCTGTTGGGAATAGTCAACTTCCACCCCCTTTATTCTTTTATTCTTTGTCTCGAGAGGGAGATAAGAAAGATATGACTGACAGAGCCAAAGCTTCATGCTCACTTATTAACTAGATTCCAAAGCATGACAAACCTAAATGCCATTAACTGAATGCGTACTTCATGCCAAGCAAGCTTGAATTTAGTTCACGCTTTCCCAGTTTCTGATTTCCGAGCATTGCGCTTAGTCAGTGTCCAGCTTGCAGATGATTCAGCTACTTTGCCTTCCTACTAAAAGAAAAAAAGAAAGAACTCCTTCCTTACCCACCTCTCCTACTCCTACCTTCGTACTACAAACCAGCCTTTTACTCGAACTCCCGTTACCGCTGTCCATATTGGCTTGTCTTTGCTTTCCAGGATTGTGCCATCATATTAGCCTCCACATGTTTGCCTTCCTTTCACTCCGGCGTATAGCCTGTCTTGTAATTCTTAATTGGCTGATTAAGATCACTCCACCATTGGTTGTTCTTAATCTAAATCCCCTAGGTAGGAATGCTCTTGGTCTTTAGAAAACCAGATCAGGATCAATTGCTGCTATCACTCCCTATGCTTCCGCGTCCCGTACCCCAACCACTTAACCTTAACTAATAGATGCTAGTTGTTGGTGGAACTGCTGCTTGGATTATCTAAGAATAGAATGATGGCTGGAGACAGAGAGGTGACGGGGCTTATCATGCCGGGTAAAATGGAGAGTTGAGTCTTCTCCTCACCCGTGAGCCTGATGAGTCGACCAATTCCTCCACCCCCTTTCCTTCTCTTTACTCTGACTATTTTTTGATAGGGGAGACAGCCCACACTGAACACCAAGCCAATTGAACCTAAGAAGATGTGCACTACATTCGATCAATCCAGGAACATGAAACTTATAGTAAGCGAGTAAGGTACTACCTATCGTAAGAGCTAAGAGCAAGGCTAGCTTCCATCCCTTGCTTCGTACCTATCTTCCATAATTTCGCCTAACAAAAGTTGTATGACTGGTTGAGGCTCTTGTGCTGAGATTGACTTTGTGTTAAGGGGTTCAGGGTCTTATTCAATATTGTCTTAATGGACACTTTCGATAGGGAGTTTGAAAAAAAGCGCTAAACTGCTTTTCTTTTCATAGTCCCCATTGGTGAATTATCGGTGGTCTCTCCCTCGCTAGTACTACTGGTCTAGGTTTTCATTCTTTCTAGTGTTCCACTATAAACATAGAAATTAACGTTGACTTCCTTTCGAGGAGCGAAAGCAGCTCGACTGAATGAGTGTAACGAAAAGATACGTATTGAAAGTAATACCTATCGTTGATAAACTCATACGTAGCCTCTTTCCTATGGACGTTATCGCAGTCCTATAAGTGGTTGGTTTTCTTCATATCTGATGAATTCCGATTTAGTTAGTCTATACCTACCTTAATGGAAAGGAATCGAAGAAGAAGAGAATATAAGTGAATGAAAAATTCAGGGAAGACAGATTACCATTTCTTTCGAGCGAAATTGAACTAAGAGGGGGACGGTGCTTAGCCCAGACTTGATCCTTATAATCCTTATAGACTTTACAGAAGGGAAAGCCCATGGCCACACACATAAGAGAAGAGTAGACAGTCCGGGTGTTCTTTCCCCTTTCTCTTTGGCTTTTACCGAGTGAAAGAGTGTTTGATCGTTCAGTAGCTCATTCTTCTTCTCCCTGAATTTCTTCTTGAACTGTAAAGATAGGTTCACTCTCATTAAGCTTGTCTTGCTGAATTTCTTCTTTCTCTGTAAAGGAGTTAAGCTAATTCATTTCCTCTCCAGTCAGTAAAGGTGATTGAGTATAAGGTTCCGGCAATAGAGGTTCGGGTTCAACAATAGCTAATTCATTTATTCTTGTTTCGGCTTTCCTTACAGTTCCGGAGCAGTTAAGAAGGAAGAGGAAAGAAGCCAGCAGTGAGACAAGGAACCGGGGACAGGTGATTGAGTTCCGGAGCTGATCTTTCTTTCATTCATTTCCTCCCCTGTAAAGGAATAGAATATCTGATGATGATTCTTTCTCGTCAGGAAGGGTTCCGGGTTCAGTAGCGTCTTCATTAATTGACTCTTTCTTGAAAATAAAGGATAGGTTCAGGTTTCTTGCTTTCGGCTGGAAAAGCTGCTAATTCATTTCTTCTTGTTTCCTCTTTCCTTCCTGTTCTTTCATGTCTTTCCTTCCAACAATGAATAGGGGAATCAATAGGTGAGAAGGAATATGCTTTCCCGAGTTTACATCTGGTAATAGAGTAGAAGAAAAGGTTAGGTCTGGTTCAGTAGTGAGAGGAGTGAAGCAATGAGACAGACAAGAATAGCTCCGACGAATGAGTGAGCGAAGCAATGAGACCATACAGACAAAGGTTTCCCGAGTGTTTCCAGAATAGTCTTTGTTTACTGTTCAATCAGGGAAGGGAATAGAGCTTCAGGATTGAATTTCCTCTCATGTTTTTGTTCCGGTCAGGTAATCAAGTAAGCCGGGTTCTCTTTTTGAAAGTCCCACGTAAGAATCTAAATCAAGAGGGTCAGGGAATAGAGTCAAAGGAAGAAGACGAAGACAGAGTCAACTCGGTAAATAGGTGTTTGGTTCTTTCTCCTGAACCTGATTGAACGAGGTAAAGCATATTCTCCTCTTCCCTCTCCCTTCTTTCACTCTAAAGCAATTATGATCCTGAACCTTCCTCGGTAAAGCTGCGAAAAACAAATCGAATTTGCAGTCGAGTCAATTCAATCCTCTCCTTCACCTTCAAACACGAGGTCAAGCTATTTTCCTCTCGCTTCTTGAACTCGGTCTCGCAGCTTCGCCCCTCTCTATGTAATTAAGTGTAATGCCAAACTGATTAGCTAAGAGAATCCCTTGGAGTCAGGCTTGCTTTAGCCTCCGCCTCTATTTTCTTTTTCCCTGACTACGCTTATTGATAAATGGGTTAAAGAAAGAGGGGGCTACCGTGGCCACCTACTTCTTTATCATGCTAAACAATGACACCTGCTGAGTCTCTAATGCAGCTACCTCCGGCACTTGCAAGTTTTCGCGGGAAAATACGGACCTTTTTATGCACATCCCTTTAGTAGTTCCCTCCAAACCCCCGGTCTTCTGCCTACCCTTGCCTCCGGTGGTCTTTTCAGCATCAAAAAGAGTACTGAATCAAAGCCCCCCCATACTACCCATTTCTCTCTCATCTTACTACGCAGCTGTTTGAGATATAAAAACAGATCCCTACGCCCATCTTCCGAAGCCGAGGCATAGACACAAGACAAGCAGATCTCCGTTAGCAAGGAAAGCGCATACACCCTTGCCAAGCTAGAAATTCCCATCGCAAGCCATAAAACCAGTAAAAGAGTCTGAGGCAAGAAAGGGTATATAGGTTGAGTTGAGTGAGCTCCTTTTATGTAGCTCTACCACATGAATAAGCAGATTTAGGAACCGTATAATGTGTAGGCGGATTTCCTTAGAAAAGTAGAGTGGAGAGGAAAGAAAAGATTCGAGACCGATAGGGAGAGGAACGAGACTATAGGCAGAGATGGAGTGTACGTTTTGATTGATACTTCACTGTGTGCTTGCCTTACCACAGAACGGAGACTGGCTCGAGGAAGGATTAATGCATCGAAGCCTGATTGGATGGAATCCTCAATTCTCTACCCGATCTCTATGAGAGCTTTGAAGTAAGTCGGGGAGCTATCATACATAACATATGCTTTTGATACTCTGGCAAGAGGTTTTGAACTATCATTTCCAGTTGCCCCCAGGGGTCTGGTTGTCATTTGGGATGCCCTTTTCCTCCATCTATCTGGTAATGTACTCAGAGAAGCGTTAGGTTGCTTCTAGATGCTTTCTAAGTCACACTTGGTTACATCGACCTCGATCTTGTAACTATCTTTATTGTTGAACTCATTGCATATGTCCTCCCAAGTTTTCTGGAACTTGTCATCCAGGGAGAAGAGCGAAGCTGCGAGACCGAGTTTACAGAATAGGTGAAAGAATCAATCTTGAGGATTGACTTATGAATTACCTCTAACCCTAAATACCTCAAAAATAGCCTTCAAAATAGACAGAAGATAGAATTTGATAATTCATGGTCCTTAAGAGTGAAAGAAGGATTTCATATGCTTTACCTTCTTCCTTCTCATCCAGCTGCTTTACCTCTCGAATAACTCACCATAACAAGAATTAAGTAAGGAGAAAGAGAAGAGACCGTAAAATAGCTTTACCGAGTGAAATGAAAGAAGGGACAGGTTCAGGGGGAGTCAAAGTCAGAAGACGAAGACAAAGAAGGGAATAAAACAAAGAAAGCTAGCTCGGCAAGGGAAGGGAATACAGGGGAAGGGCCGAAGACATGAAACCGAGTTGGAGAGGTTAAGGCAATGGAATTGAAGCAGCTTTACCAAGTGAAAGAAGGGAAAGAACAAGAACTGAAGGTCATATCGTCAAAGAAAAGGAGTGAAAGAGTGAAAGCAAGCCAGTTCCTTACAACCCAGCAAGCAAGAGGAGCCCGAGCAAGAAAGCCAGTTCCGTAAACTCTCTCTCTCGAATGAATAAGGAGTCGAGACTGACTGTTCCGTCGAATGAATAAGGAGTGTTTACAGTTCAGGGAGAGTGAGTCAATGAATTAGTTTACCCTGTACTGAGTGAAAGAAGTAATAGTCCAGGAGAGCAGAAGATCAAGAATAAAACACACACCTATTTAACGAGTGAAAGAGTGAAAGAAGGTTCCTTCAGTAGTTCAGTCTGATTAATGTTTCTGAAAGCAGAATCAAAGGAAAGAAAAGAGACCGAGTGAAAGAAGTAGTTCAGTCGAATTAATCTTGAGGCTTAGTTTACTGTTCAAGAATCAATAGGGGAAGGAGAAGAGAAAGAGGGTTCCGGTTCCGGTTCAGGAGCGACGAAGCCACGAGACCGAGTGAAAGAAGGAAAAGTCGCTCAGGAGTAAGTAGGGAGAAGGAATCTTGAGTGTTTACAGTTCGTGAAAGGGATAGGTTCAGGAGTAAGTAGCGAGACCGAGTGAAAGAAGGAAAAGTCGCTCAGGAGTAAGTAGGGAGAAGGAATCTTGAGTGTTTACAGTTCCGGAGCTCAGCAATGAGACCATACAGAATAGGTGAAGGAGCTTCTCTTTCTTTTTCAGTTCAATCTGGTGAAGGAAGAAAGAGACCTACAGAAAGAAGGCACAAGTGATTGAGTTCAGGAGTTTCCCTTGTTTACAGTTCGTTAAACACCTTTCCATTTACCGAGCTCCTTCCTGTTCAGTCTAATTAATCTTGAGTTGAGTCTTGAGTTGAGTGTTGACAGTGAAAGAAGGGAAGGGAAGTAGTTCAGGAGTTTACCTTGTTCAATCAGGTTCAGGAGCTTGACCTTGCTTTAGAGTGAAAGAATAGTCTTTGTTGAATAACTCACAATAACGGAATTTACCTCGTGTTTGAAGGGAGAGGTTCATGAGTTTACAGTTCAAGAAGGTTCAGGCAGGAGAATGAATCTTTCTTACTTACAGGAGAGTAAGTTCAAGAAGGGAGAGTCAATCCTCAGCTGCTTTACCGAGTGAAAGAGTGAAATCAGGGACAAAGGATCATTCTTGTTGAGTCTTTCCTTCCTGTTCAATCAAACACCTAGTGAAAGAATAAATGGGTTCTGGTTCAGGAGCTTGACCTTCTTCTCATCCAGCCTATGTTCAAGAGTGAAAGAAAGGATCAGAGAAAGAATAGTTCAACCCTCGTTCAGTAGTTCTGTCTCATTCTTCTTTCGTCTTTGTTTACCGTGAAAGAAGAAATATAGGAAAAGGGGCGAAGCAGTGAGACCTTGTTTACAGTTCAAGAAGGGAGAGGTTCAGCCAGCCAGCCAATGGAATTGCTTTACCTCGTTCAATCAGTCAAAGGTTTAAGGAAAAGGATCATTCATCTTTCTTACAGGGAATAGAGTCAAAGGTGATTGAGCTTCTCTTTCTTGACTTTCTTTCTCTCTCTTTGTCTTTTACCGACTGTAAAGGTGAAGTAGCGAAGCAATGAGACCGATAGGTGAAGGAGTTCACTCTTTCTTTCATTCTCTGATTCTTCTTTATAGAGGATTGAATGAATTGACTCTCCTGTAAAGTGAAGGGAAGGTCATATCGGTTCAGGATAATTAATCGGAAAGGTGCGAAGCAGTGAGACCGATCCTTGTTTACCTCCAGAAATCAGGGAAAATGGACGAAAATACCCCAAAAAATAGACAGAGGATAGAATTTGATAATAAATGGTCTTTAAAGGAGAATGAATCGGAAAGGTGCGAAGCAGCTCGACGAGAAGAGGAGAGGGGAGAAGCCGCTCGACGAGAAGAGGAGAGGGGCTCATAAACCGAGCTGACTTCTCTTGACCCTTGCTTCCTCTCCCTCCTTCTGTATACTTCAGTGTATACAAAAATGTATATGAGGCAAAGACTATTTGTTTGAACACTAGACTACTACTAGAAAGACGAGACTACGACTACAATATTAAACTAGAGACTACTCGGATACTTCATCTATTCTATAGAAAGAGTCTAACGACTAGTAGTCAGATCTAGACAATAGACTACTGTGGCTTAGTGATATCGAGATAAAGGTAAGGTCAGATTGTCCACCTATCGCCTTAGTCAGGTAGTACTTGACTCTTGTCTTTCCTGAGCCTGAGGCTGGAGAACGAGTCAGGCGAAGCCCTTTCCTTCCCTTTACTTACTTTAGGGCTTGCTTGCCTTTAGGTAAGGGAATAGTCCAACTTTCGACCCTATATTGGCTTCCAGTACTTTCTATTCCCGGTAACAAGGTAATAGCTCTTTTCCTAAAGCGCTTGTTCCGCTAGGGCCCTCTTCTGTTCCTGTATAAGTAAGAGGATAGCAGTCCGTTATTCTATGGCTGGCTTCGTGAGGCTCCTTTAAAAAGAGTTGACCCGTGATCTACGGAAAGGCTGCTTAAAGTACGTACACACAGGCAAGAGAGAGAACGCACAAGCGGTACGTAAGAGCAAACTGTCTTATTGGCTATTACCGAATCGAAAGTGCTTAAACCTCTCCTCTTTCTGTCAGTCTACTTTACTGACTGAAAAACGGGAAGTCACTCATTCAAACCTCCCGCCCTCTCCAGTCAGGCGGGCGAAGCGCATTAATAGGAGCGAAGCGTATCTTTCTCTTAATAATTCTATAGCAAAGTCATTATACAGACTGAAATGGTTGAGACGCGACTCGAAGGTCTCATCCACTCGCCCCCTTCCCAATCCATATTCCAATGTCGGGAGGAAAGCTCAATATGGTATAGTCGAGGTAGACGTCTCTCTGTGTGTGGAAAAAGAGGAGGAGCTTTGATTTGCACGCCTTTGAGTAGGTAGGGTTATATGCGTCAGCTTAAGATCATCTCTCCAACCAATAGCCTCAGACTGAATCTACCGATAGCATCTGCCTTTACTATCTAAACTATCAGTCAAGCAGCTTCTCTCCTACAACAGGTCTCGGATTTCTTGAGTAGGCGGGTGGACCTGAAGGCCGTTTAGGGCTTGAAACCCGGACTTTCCATAGGGGGCCGCAAGATAGGCCATAGGAGCAAATGAGCTACCCATTTTTGAGTTAAGCCAGGAGTGTCTTTCTCGAATGAAAACATCAATCATCTTTGGGGCGGAAGGTTTCTTTCTCGTGGTGGCTTCCCGTGTAAGGAGAAAAGTTGTCCATATTAATCCTGTATATTCTTGCTATCTCGAGTTGACCTAATCCTAATAAACGCTATCAAATGGAAAACGGAGACCTTTGAATCTCTAATGTACCCGCATCTTTCATCGATTTTTTTTCTGAGACTCATCAAAACTCGAGACGTGGTTAGGCTAGCAAGTTGAACCGGATCATCCATCGGATGCACACCCGCACTATAGTCAGAGTGTTCTTAGTTTATTGGATTTAGATTAATAATCGTAAAGTTCACTTTGTTGAATAACAATCTTTACTGAATAAAAATAATAACTTTATTGAAAATAGAATATGTTTTTGTTTACAAACTATGAGTTTTAGGACATAAAGCCCAACAGTTATATTATTGAATGGAATGGATGATTATATAATTATTATTTGAAGCATGATTATAGGTTATTTTCAACGTCATAAAACGAGATAGACGTTAAAATCTATAATAAAGATAAGTGCATGCTCACTTAGGGTTAAGAACCAAGCAGGATCAATTTTAAATAGTTAAAATAGGTTGATATCTTGTAAAATTGTGGTTACAAGAAAGCTCACCTGGCACGATCTTGTTTAAGGCTGTTGGTACTTAAGTTGACGGTTTACGGAACACCTGTTACCTGGAGATCGGGCCAGTATTTGAGCTTAGTTAGCCTAGTTCTATGAGCATGCTTGAGTGATGTAAGTTTTTGGAAAAATCACCTAGACTTAGGTTATATTTAATTAGCAAGAATATATCTAAGTAATGAGTATACCCAACCATCTAAAATACTTAGTGGGAGGAAAAAGGTATATGATATACATCGTTTTCTTTTTCACGCTCTCTTGAAAATTCACACCGTGAGATTCATGCTCGGCCTCGTGTCGCCCTGGGAACGGCCTCCATTCGGAAGGTATTTGCATGAGTCAATAACAAGGTGAATAAAGAAAGTATTTATAGTAAGTGGAAGGAAGTATATCAACACATCCTATGGTCTCCACCACTAAGTTGCACCGTGAGATTCCCATGTTCCACCTACATGTTGCCCCAGAGCAACTACCCATTCGGAGGGTCGTAACATAGGAGAAGGAACAACGTAAACTCCAGAAATGGATAGGATTTCTTAGGTCTATTCCCAACTTTGGCTTTTTTCATTTGATAGCATTGTTGGGGCCTACCTCTGAGATCTGAAAATGGTGGGTCACACTTACGAAGAATTACTAAGAGTTAGTATATTCTTAACTAAAGGAATGATAACTAAAATACTATAAGGAATAAAGAGTTATTATAGCATTAGTATTTAAGTCAAGAATGTCTTGGTTTAGTAAAGAAGTGATTGATTGCCCCTCGGTAGTAGTTACTCTGGTTCACTAAAGTATCGTTGCAAATTAATAAATTTTGGGTACAATATTACATTTGCTAAATTTGATTGGATAAATAGGATTAAGTCAAATCACTAATAGAATTTTCTTTATATCACAGCATGACAAACTCAATAGTACAATTACTCGCTTCTGAGAAATTAAACGGCGACAATTACGCAATTTGGAAATCAAACCTAAACACAATACTGGTAATTGATGATTTAAGGTTTGTTTTTACTGAGGAATGTCCTCCAAACCCCAGCTCAAATGCAAACCGAAGAGTTCGGGATGCGTATGACAGATGGATAAAGGCAAATGACAAAGCCTGAGTGTACATTTTAGCCAGCATATTTGATATTTTGGCTAAGAAACACGATGTTATGGGTACTGCTAAAAAGATTATGGAATCTCTAAAAGGGATGTTTGAACAACCGTTCTTCTCCCTTAGACATGATGCCATAAAATACGTTTCAAACATCCATATGAAAGAAGAGATCTCAATTAGAGAACATATCCTGGACATGATGGTCCATTTCAATATGGCAAAAGTAAATGAGTGTTGTCCCATATTTCTCGCATGCAAGCAATTAAATAATAGGAACAAAAAGTTTATATAAATATGAAGTCCTTCGATAAGAAAAGATTTATACATAGGGGCATTTAAGGTTGCACCCTAAGTGAGGGTCGTACCACTAAACCAAATGTTTTTTTCTTAAATACCCAATATGTTTAGCTTCTACTCAAATATATTTTCTCTGAGTGGTTGAAGGGCTATAAAATGAACAGTTGATGGTTTAATATTTTACTTGTAAGTAAGGCATGTTATATTGAGTTGTTATAATATACCAGGGTTATCAAATAAACCAACAACCCAACAAAGGAAACAAACTAATCAATTTGGGTTGGATTGATTCGGTTCAGTTCATCAGTTTGTTTGATTTAATTCTTCTATTTTGCTTCGTATGACAACAAAATAACGTTGTATTGAATGCAACTTAAATTCATTTATGACACACTCATATGAAACATAATTTCATTAATAGTACTCAGAGTTGGAGTCTATAAGTATTTCATGAACCTAAGTGCAAATCGTGTTTCATTAAAGATGAGATAAACTTTAGTTAAGTAACGGGAACTTTAAATTCCTTCATGTGGAGCTTCAATTACTCTATGATAGTTACAATCTATAGGATTGACTAATTGGACACAGTTCATGGATTTAGAGAAATTTTTTTGTAATTATCCACTCCAACTTATGTTTTCAAATTTTTAGGTCATATTAAAATGAAACGTAAACTTATTTCTTTGCATAATATGGATTTAGTTGAAATGTTATTACCGATAAGATGGAGAAAGAAATTGTCTTTGAAATGACTAATAGACCTAGGTTCATCGTTGTTGTCTTTTAAATGTGATTTTGCAAAAAGCTTAACTAATATAAACTATCATGTCACAAGAACTTAAAGGTAAATCAAGAATATACCACCCTGCACATCATTCAAGATGGCAATAAAATGGAGTTAAATTGAACCCACTTTAGTTTCATGCTTGGCGTGTTTAGGATATAGCATAATTGTATTAATGATATTGAGCTTGGAGTCTATAAGAATTTAATGATCATAAGAGAAATTCCTGTTTTATTAGAGGAGACCAACTTTATTTAAAGTACTAGGAGTTCAAACTCGCTTAAGAGTTGCGTGCGTGCCCATTTTATTCATGTCCTCCACTTCCTCCCATTTCCTTCTCTGCCTCCATCACATTCTTTATTTCTCTCCCCATTTCTCAATCTCCAACTCATCCTTTCTTTATCCCTAACAAATGCAGATTTAAATAAAGAAAGAGAAAAAGAAAGAGAGTGAAGGAAGTCGATTTGGATTTCACTTTGAAACTAGACATCGATGAGTATAATCTTACGAACATCAATATAGGAAATTTAGTGATTTTGCTTTAGGCCAACCAGGTAAGTGGGGTTACTATTGGCTTCATTGGATGAATTGTATACGGTATTAACAACTCGTGCTCCATAGCGCCTCCACGTGTCGTACTTTGTGAGTGTTTTTGGCATGTATTATGTTATGTTATGCTGTAACACGAGTTCAAATGGAGATTAATTTCTCAATTTTTTCTTTTAAGTTCAAATTCTTAAGAATGAATGGGGAGATTGAGACCGAATTTAAATATGATAGGGAAGAAAAAATAGTTACAAAAATTTTTAAAACTCATTCAAAGTATAAAAGAAAATAGTAAAAAAATAGGAAAATCAATTAAAATTAATTTTTAGGGTAAATTTTTTATTTTGATCCATCTTTTCTAAGGGGGATAGTATCCCTAATTAGAGTTCAATAAAGAGGAAAAAGAAAGAAAAAAAAAAGAGAGCAAAAAAGAAGAAAATAAAGAAGGCTAGTTGTTTTGAAAAAGAGAGAGAAAATTTTTGTAGAGTATTGCAAAGAAATCTAGATTTGAATCTGGAACCGCCATTTCTAATATCTAATTATTTCTTTTTCAATAATTATAAATTAAAAGAAAAAATATTCTCAAGGATGGATTAAACTTTAATTTTAGAGTATTTTCTTATTTTATATTAATTTTCTTTTATTTTTATTTGTTTTCCCTTTCAATTTTAGTTTCTATTTGAAGTTTGAACCCTCAAAATTTGGGTGGTTACATATCGATATCATAGCAGCCAGATTTTAGATTATACAGATTTTTTCTTAGAATAAAGAGTCGTATATCTCTATGACTCAGTTCGATGACACATCTCGCCAAGATCAAGTAAGCAGTCTAACCCTATTTCGAAGTATATGATATGTTGTACAACTTGTATGAATTTATTGTATGTTTTGAGTTTCGCGGTAGTTATAAAATGTCCTTGGACATTAAAGAGTGAATGTTAACCATATAAGACAATGATGGATCAAAGTTATAGTGTCTAGATATGGTGAGGAGGAAAAAGTGGTCGTGAGATATCTGAATAGCCTTAAAAAAACAGAGAGTTGTCGCTACAGAGTCTAAGACGTCTAACCCATGGAATTTTGGTACTAGAAATGACGAAACTGGAGATAGACCCCAAACGTCTGTATGGACCATTTTCAATCGCACTTTCTTTCGTTCTCTGGCAGCCTTTGTGAAGCTAACTCGTTTATATTTTTTTTATAGCGTAACTCTCGCAAACACCCATATCAATAGATTTTAGGCCATCATCTTCAATTCTTTGACGCTCATATGTGCAAGTCTATTGACACTACTGTAGGGTGTATAAACATGATTGTTGTTGCTCAGAGTGCTTCCAATTCATGTCTTACTTGAATTGGAAGAACTCTTAACAACAGCAACCATGTTTATGTTGGGTTTTATGTCTTAAAGCTCATAGTTTGTAAACAAAAACATATTCGGTTATCAATAAAGTTATTAATGATGTTTATTCATCAAAGATTGTTATTGAATAAAGTGAATTTTACGATCATTAATCTAAATCCAATAAACTATGGACACTCTTGCTATAGTATGATTACTTGAACTATATGTAGAGACATAAGAGTGGATCAAGTTCAAGTATATAGTCAAAATGATCTATAGTATAGGGGTAAGACTGAGTACCTTATTTTGGGGACACTATGGACGCGGCCCACTTTTGTATATGATATAAAAAATGTGATCACTAAATTGTACATGTGGAGACATGTGAGTGGGGGTGTTCTATGCAATGAGTATTGCATAAGATCAGACCATGAAGAAAACCACCCTCACTTTATAATGTCGTTTACTGTTGAGCCTGATATTTTGATTGGATGACCTAGGTTACTCGATCTTAATTCTGAGCTAACTATGAACTCCTGTTTATTCGAAATTATCCTTAGATTTGCATGGATGAGAGTGCCCCGAGTTCGCCGACTCAATAAGCCTCCCAATTCAAGGATAAGATTGGATGAATAGCTGAGGACATAGGGTGTAAGATGAAAATTACTCCTATCCGCTTTTAGGGATAGTAGAGAGGTTGTTCCCTTAAGTACTGACTTCAGGTCTTGAATAAGGTGCCCCACCCTCTTATTGCCCAAAGAGGGATTCGGTTTGGTGGTTGAACCACAAACCAATTGTTCACTAGAGGATCAGTGGAACTTAAGGAACAAGAAGTAACTTTAGGGGTAAAACGGTAAATTGACCTAGCTCTAGTTACAAACAACCTGCGAAGGATCGACTTACTAATCATGGTTATATCCAATGGACAGAAATATATCTATAGTGAGGGGAGTGCAACTACTAGGCTATAGTGGAGTGTCCTAGTAGTTAATGAATGTTGGTTAACAAGATAATGAGTTTAGTTAGTTAATCTTGGATCATTGGAGCCCATGATCTGTAGGTTCATTAGGTCATCTTGCTAGCTCATATCAGACTAAACCTTAGAACAGTGTGACAAGTGAGTTCGAAGTGTTCAAATTCAAATTAGGAAATATGCATTTTGTTTTAATTATGAATTAAACAAAAAGAGAGAATTGGAGATATTTAAATCTTATTTAAATATTTTAATTAAGAATAGGAATTCATAATCACCGGAATTTTTTGGGATTAAATGTTAAATATTAATTAAATTGTTTAATTAATCATTTAATATTATTTTGATTTGAAATTAATTATTGAATTAAAATAAAGAAAGTCAAAATGTTGACTTCATCTAATGGAAAAATTCAGGAGTTGGTGAAAGATGAAAAATTCATGTTTGAGTTGGTGAAATATTAAGTCTGAATATATGGTTTAACAAAATTTGAATGTTTGCCACATAATCCCACGAATTTGGGTAGAATTTTGAGTGTTAAAATTTGGTTAACCCAAACCACATGATTGCCACATATTCCCATAAATTTGAGTGGAATTATGAGTGTCAAAATTTGGTAATCTCAAATTTGCGTGAACATGCAAATATGACTCTATAAATATAGTGATCAAGGGACATAAATTCTTCTTGAAAAACTTTGAGAAAATCTCTCAAAACTCTCTCTTTATATATACTAAATTTCTATCCAGTTTAGTCATCAACCGGATTCCAAAATCTTGTCCTAAAGCCGAAGAATAGAAGGAAGACACTAGTAGTGGTTCGAAACCACTTCGTGAGGAAAAAGGAATTTGAACTACAAAAGGTTAGTATTCAAACTCACTCAGTTTTAATGTTTTTGAACATGCTAGCTAATTTACTATAATTGATGTACTTAGAGTACTGAAGATCCAAATTGCTTCTGCACATGTTATAGTAACACCTATAGTTTATAGACTTGAATTGGAAGCACTCTTTGCAACAACAATCATATTTATACACCCTATAGTGCTGTATAGGGTACCAGATTTTGTGTCATGCTACCACCATAAACACCCTTCAAAATCTTCCCCAAACTCTTTCCAAACTCGGCTGCATAACTTGTGCTATCCAACTGATAAATAGAGATCAGATTCTTCTTGAAATCAGGAATATATCTGACATCCTATAACGTCCACCCATTTCCTGCTAGAATTTGTATGCAGACATCTCTCTTCCCTTCAATCTTCAACGGTTTGTTGCCGACAAGATACATCTTCCCATAATTTCCTTATTTAAAATTTTGAAACAATTCCTTACTTGAAAACAAATGAAATGATGCAACTGAATCTAAAATCCAGAATTCAATTGTGTTGTTCATGCTAAGAATTAAAGTATCCTCAGTATCTTCTGATGAATATATAGAATCATTGTCATCTTCAAATTTGTGATTTTGCTTTTCTTCAATTTTGTACAATATGTCGAAAAGTGTCATTTTTCTCCACAATTTCAACACTTCACGTTCGATTTGTTTGGAGATTTTTCTCGGTTCCTTGATCTTGATCACCCATGTTTGTTTGGGCTCTTTGATTTACTTCTCATTTGGGAATACTTTCCCTGACATCTCAAATTTCATCAAATTTTAGCTTATCAGATCCTCGTGAACTGTTGATTGTAACAACAATAGTATACCCCGACTCGGTTAAAGATGATATCAAAATCAATGGTTTAATTTTATTTTCTAACATAATTTCCACCGAGCTCAATTGACTGACAATCACGTTGAACTAATTTATATGATCTGCAACAAATCTACCTTCAAACATTTGTACATTGAACAATCTTTGCATCAAATACACCTTGTTCACAGTCGACAAATTTTCGTACATATTTGACAATACCTTCAATAGGTCCGATGTCTTCTCTTTGATGATGTTGAACGTCATGTTTCTGGACAGTGTCCACCAGATCAAGCCTAAGGCGTGACGATCCTTGAGCTTTCACTCCTCCGTTGTTATGGTATCCGACTTAACCCCTAAAAGGGGTTTCAGAAGATCTTTCTGGTACATATAATCTTCAATCTGTATCTTCTAAAAACTGATATCGAATCCATCAAACTTTTCAATTCTTATCTTTAAACTTTCCATCTTTACAGATCGTGGTGAATATCGCCTCACTCTGATATCATTATTAGGATCACACAACAACGCATACACTCAATCTAAATGAACACAAAAAACATGACAGAGAAAATGTAAGGAGAAAAATTGACTAAAGATTTTGTATTAATGACTCCAACATATGCAAAGAGAGAATATGAAGAATGAGAAATGTACATTTTGAAACACGAACTAATGGGTATATATATGATTTCAGTTTATTATATATGTATATATATAGCTTTAACAAATATAACCGCCTACTATATATAAATATTTAGTATATATGTCTCTATCAGATCTTTACTATAAATAGTCAGCCTCCATATCCAATCTACAAGAGTTGAAAAAAATAAGCAAATGGAGGCTCGGAAGGTTGGAATCCATCCGCTCACTTTTTATAAACGTTTTTCAGTTTCAAATTTAGAACTTTGAGTAAAAAATTCTTTGTCTAGAGATTGATACGATTAATGGGTCTTATGCAATTAGCTGTAGGGTAAGTTACATTTAATGGGTCTTATACAATTAGCTGTAGGGTAAGTTACTTTTAATAGGTCTTATACAATTAGCTGTAGGGTAAGCTAAGGAACACAGTTGAAGAAGATTATCATCCTCTCATCTTCTACATCTACTAAGAAGTTTCTTATACAGCTTTGGGATGATTATGCCGTCAAGGATCTTGGCATTTTAAGTTATTTTCTTCGGATTGAGATCCGCCATACTTCCAATGGACTGGTTCTGACACAACATAAATACGTTCAAGATTTATTGTCCAAAACTAATATGCTCACCTCTAAAGGTATGCACACACCTATGCTTCCTATTGAGAACTTGTTGTTGGATGTGGTGAAAAGCTCTCGCCTGAGGATACTACTCAGTATCGGAGTGTCGTTGGTGCTCTCTAATATTTGTCTATGACACGTCCTAATATATCCTTCTGTGTCAATAGAGTGTGTTAGTTCATGTCCTCTCCGATTTCTGTACATTGGGAGGCAATCAAAGTAATTCTTCGTTATCTACATGACACTATCGATATGGGCTTGTGTCTTACAAAGTCCAACACTGATTTGTTGAGTGCCTTCTCAGATGCTAATTGGGTCAGGAATCCTGATACCCATCAAAGCACTAGAGGTTATGCGATCTTCTTTGGTGGCAATCTTATCTCCTAGAGTTCAAGGAAATAATCGACAGTATCTCGTTTTAGTACTCTGACACGTCCTGATATATCCTTCATAGTCAACAGTGTGTCAGTTCGTTTCCTCCCCAACTTCTATACATTGAGTGACGGTCATCCGTTATCTACATGACACTATTGATATCTTTAGTGGCAATCTTATCTCCTGGAGTTCAAGGAAATAATCGACAGTTTCTCGTTCTAGTACAGAGGCCAAATACAAGGCGGTTGCTTATGCCACTGCCCAATTTATCTAGATCCAAGTCCTCTTGCGTGAGCTCGAGTTCTTGCAAGCACGAGCGTCTAGCCTGTGGTGTGACAATATTGGTGCCACCTATCTGTCCGCCAATCCAATCTTTCATTGACGGACAAAGCATGTTGAGGTTGATTATCACTTTGTTCGTGAAGGAATATTAGGCGCAATCTGAACTTAGTAGTACATCGTCTAGAATTGATAATCTATTGATTTATAAATACATGAGGTTGAGGTCGTGACCCACCATTCAACCTAACAACACCATTAATATGTAATCATAAGGAAGAGTATTTATTAAAATATTAGGTTGTTCGCCTTAATTTTTGTAGGAAACAACAAACTATTTAATTTGATATAATTTTGGGACATTTCGTGAATCAAACTCAAGATTTGAAATTTATCCGCTAGACCAAATGCCCTTGTATTGGATTAATATTTATATTGTAAAATGGGATTAACTTCTTTTAAGTTTATGTAGTTTAGTTTTATTACTACATTTACTTCTATCTCACGTTAAAAAAAATGTTCTAGTAAATATAATTTTTCTTTTATTGTTATATATACTTACTCCATTTGTATTTTATACAAAAGTTCACAGTAATTAATAAACCCATGTGCTTAATACATTCCCTACTACAAACAAGAAATTACAATGAATAGGAAGAGGAGAAATACCGAAAATAAGTAGAAGGTTGAGAATTTCACTCAACCACACAATCAAACTTGACAGACTGAATGACTCAGATGCAATTCTATCCCAACAATTCATTGAAAATTAGAAAAGACAGAGATGATGCTCTCATTTTTAAGGGAAATTTCTGAACTGAGAGATCAATTTCATTCCTCTCAAATTTGATTTTTACATAATAATTTGTGGATATTTATAGTCTTTCCACCAAAGAAGTTAGTGGCCTAATTTAATCTCAGTCCCCTTGAATCTCCAGGTCAATTTAACAATTTGACCATTACATACTTTATGAATTAAAAATAAATAAAGTTTTCCAACAACTCATGTAATGATGCTTGCAACTTCATCCTCTACTTCAACTATGTAAATATCCACATTTGAAGCTCCAAATGGTTCTTCCCCAATTGAATAAGCTTGTAACACATGAAATGAGAGTTGAACCAAACCTATCAAATTTTATAGATGAAGAGTGAATGCTTATTGAATCTTCTTGGCTGGTTCAGTTGGAACATTTGGAACACCGTGATCCTTATCATCTTCCCCCTCTTCAAAAGAATTCATTCTCGAATCAGAAAAATCATCACCTACATTAAAAGAACTCAAGTCAGCATCATTAAAAGTAGAATGTGCTGAAAAGTCTCCAGGAAAATCATTTTATATGCATTGTTATTAATTATTTCAAGGACTTCATAAGGGTCATCCCCTCTTGGATGCTTTGAGATGGGAATCGCTCCTTGCGAAAATGTATCCAAACCCAGTTCTCGGGTTAAAAAATGATTTCCTTCCGTCCTTGGTTAATTCTTGAAGAAACTTTGAAATTTTATTTCTCAATTGTCTTCTTCACCTCTTTTTGCAATGTTTTGATCAGACTTTACTTGTGATTGCTTTACTCACAAAAAAATTTAGTTCTTAAAGTAACTTTTTGTTTTTCAGTTGTCTCCTTTGACTTGTTTATGCAATGTTTTGATCAGATCTTCTTTACTTGTGGTTGTTTTACTCACAAAAATATTAGAATGAATAGGAAGCAAATCAAAAGGCGAAGGTGGATTAAATCCATAAACATCTTCAAAAGGAGAACAATGAGTGGTACTATAAATTGCTCTAAAGGAGAACATTACTATGAATTGCTCTATTATATGCATCTCTACAACTGATAAACCTTCGTCCCAAGACTTAATATTCTTAAAAATAAATACATAAACATCTTCAGGAGGAGAACAATGAGTGGTACTATGAATTGCTCTAAAGGAGAACGGTCTATCAATTCCTCTATTATATGCCATCTCTACAAATGGCCTATTATATGTCTATCACTACAAATGGCCTATTATATGCCATCTCTACAAACAGCAAACATTAGTCCCAAGACTTAATATATTTTTAGAAATAATAGGCAATAATCAAATTTATCACTCCCACACCATATTTTTCAAAAGTGACTTGAAAATTTAACATCCCACATTTAAAGGCATATACAATCCATTTAAATTTAAAATATCTATCCCATTAAAGCACCACCATATTATAGAGTATTTACCATATTTTTCAAAAGTGACTTGAAAATTTAACATCCCACATTTAAAGGTGTATATAATCCATTTAAATTTAAAATATCTATCCCATTAAGGCACCACCATATTATAGAGTATTTAGGACTATCGAGCGAGGTATTCGAGGCATCGATCCCCATACCAATCGCATGCAAAAACAGCACTCTACCATCTTAGCTACATCACCACAATTCTTGCATAACAAAATCCAAAACTAGCCATCATCAATAATAGTGAAAATGAAAAAATATTTCTGCTCATTATGTCAAAAATAAGGAAAAATGGAATAAAAATAAAATTTCTTTAGGAGATGCAAGGAAAAATGGAATAGAAATAAAATTTCTTTAGGAGATGCAAGGTATCAATTCCCGCACGTCTCACATGTTCAGCGAGCGCTCTACCATATGAGCTATATCCCAATGATTCTTACATCACAAAATCCTAAAGGTCTCATCATCAATAATAGTGAAAATTCCTTTGGAGATGTAGGGTATCGATTCCCGTACCTCTTGCATGCAAAGAAAGCATTCTACAATCTGAACTACATCCCCACAATTCTTATAGCACAAAACCCTAAACTTCACATCATCAATAAAAGTGAAAATAAAAAACTAAAACTATCTCACCAATGATAATGAAAATGAAAAACTAAAACTATCTCACCAATAATATTGAAAATGAAAAACTAATCGGCTCTTTATGTCATAAATAAGGAAAGATTTAATAGAAATAAAATATTAATAACAAATAATTTATTTGGGAGATGTGGGGTATTGATCCCCATACCTCTTATGCAAAGAGTGCACTCAACCATCTTATCTACATCCCACAATTATTACATCACAAAATCCTAAACGTCCTGTCATCAATAATAGTGAAAATGAAAATAGGCACTCTTAGTACATCAATTATAATAAATTAACTAGCATGTTCAAAAGCATTAAAATTCAATTAGTTTAAATACTAACCTTTTTTAGTTTAAATTTCTTTTTCCTCATGAACTGGTTTCGAACCACCACTAGTGTCTTCCCTACTATTCTCCGACCTTAGAACGAGATTGTAGAATCCAGTGAGTGACTAAATTTGAAAGGAATTTAGTGTATGTAAAGAGAGAGTTTTGAGAAATTTCTCAAAGGTTTTTAGAATACTTTTCATGTACCACTCTATTTATTTGCATGTTCATGCAAATTTGAGATTATAAGATTTTAACACTCAAAATTTCACTCAAATTTGTGGGATTATGGGATTATGTGGCAAACATGCAAGTTTGGTTAGATCAAATTTTGACACTCAAAATTTCACTCAAATTTGTGAGATTATGGGAAAACATGCAAGTTTGTTAAACCATATATTGACACTCAATATTCCACTAACTCAAAAATATATTTTTTCATGACGTAAAGTCAACATTTTGACTTTCTCTATTTTAATTCAAAAATTAATTTAAATAATTAATTTCAAATCAAAATAATATTAAATGATTAATTAAATAATTTAATTAATATTTAACATTAAATCAAATGTCAATCCCAATCAAAGCCCGCACATATTGTTTATGAATCCCTATTCATAATTAAAATATTTAAATCTTATTTACATATCTTAAATTTTCTCATTTTGTTTAATTCGTAATTAAATCAAAATGCGGTTAAATATATCGTATATATTTAGCGCATATTCCCTAAATTGAGTTCGAAGACTTCAAACTCACTCGTCATACTGTTCTAAGGTTTAGTTCGATATGAGCCAGCAGGGGGGGTCTAATGGACCTATAGATCATGGACTTCAACGATTCGAGATTAACCGACTAAACTCATTAACCTTTTAATCAACATTCGTTAACTACTAGGACACTCCACTATAGCCTAGTAGTTGCACTCCCCTCACTATTGATATATTTTTGTCCATTTGATATAACCATGATTAGTATGTCGATCCTTCACAGGTTGTTCGTAACTAGAGTTCGGTCCATTTACCGTTTTTAACCCTAAAGTTACTTCTTGTTCCTTAAGTCTCATTGATCCTCTAATGAACAATTGGTTTGTGGTCTAACCACCAAACTAAATCCCTCTCGAGCCAATGAGAGGGTGGGGCCCCTTGTTCAAGACCTGGAGTAAGTACTTAAGGGAACAACCTCTCTACTATCCCTAAAGCAGGTAGGAGTGAATTCTATCTTGCACCCTATGTCCCCAGTTATTCACCCAGTCTTACCCTTGAAATGGGAGGCTTATTGAGTCGGCGAACTCGGGTCACTCTCACCCATGAAAATCTAAGAATAAATTCTGAATAAACAGAAGTTCATAGTTAGCTCAGGATTAAGGTCGAGTTATCTTGGTCATCGAGTGAAAAATTAGTCTCATCAGTAAACGACATTATGTTAGCGAACTCGGGCCACTCTCACCCATGCAAATCTAAGAATAATATTGAATAAACGAGAGTTCATAGTTAGCTCAGGATTAAGGTCGAGTTACCTTGGTCATCGAGTGAAAAAATCAGTCTCATCAGTAAACGATATATAAAGTGAGAGTGATTTTCTTCATGGTCCGATCTTATGCAATACTCATTGCATAGGACGCCCCCACTCACATGTCTCCACATGTACAATTTAGTGATCACATTGTTTATATCATATACAAGCCTCATCCATAGAGTCCCAGAATAAGGTACTCAACCTTATCCTGTACTATAGATCATTTTGACTATATAATTGAACTTGATCCACACTTATGTCTCTACATATAGTTCAAGTAATCGTGTTCTTAGTTTATTTGATTTAGATTAATGATCGTAACATTCGCTTTTATTCAATAACAATCTTTACTGAATAAACATCAATAATAACTTTATTGAAAACATAATGGAGATGCCCGAAAATCGATCACCGTACCTCTCGCATTCAAAGAAAGCACTCTACCATCATAGCTACATCCCCACAATTCTTACCTCACAAAACTCATACGTTTCATCATTAATAATACTGAAAACGAAAAACTAAATAGTTAAAATGAAAGACTATCTCTCATAATTATGTCATAAATAAGAAAATATTGAAAAGAAATAATATATTTAACAATTGATAGTATTCTAGCCGTTATGCAACACATAACAATTCCAAGAATTGGGTTCATATTTACTTTTTTTTTTTTTTTTTTTTTCAAATCTTATTATNTATAATATAAAAAAATTTTATTTAAATAATCAAAATTATAAACGAACTTCTACTAGACTTTTTTTTGAGTCAAACCGATTCTGATTCTTCCAATCTTTCATTATTTAGTTGATTTTTCTCAAAAACAAAACTTTGTGACTTCCTCGTTGAAATAGATTGTGATAGCGAAAAAGCTTTCAACGCTGCCCGACGCCCTTTGCTTTTCCAAATATTTTTCCGAATCCGTTTTTTTGATATAGAAGTGCGCTTTTTTGGAACTGCCATTAAAAAATTAGAATTGATTATTCATTACTATAATTGGATGTGAAAGACATCTAGTGTTCAAAAGGAATGGTTCTTTACTAGTTATTATCTATTTTTTCTATAAATTATAGTATACTCCTAATATAGCTATCAAAATGAAAAATTATTCCATTAGAAACAAAAAAAATATATAAAATGTTATTTTGTAAAAAAAAATGAATTGTTTAATGATTCTTAATAAACGAATTTAATACAAAGAAGTCTTATTTTACTGGATCCACTTATAGACTGGCTTTTATAATTGATACCAAAATTAAATAGTGTTTTTCGTCTAATTATTCCTTATTGCTCTATAGCGGGAAATTTTTGTAATGCATACTAAATAATAATAATAAAGAAAATTTGCAGTTTCTATATTGTCAAAAAATTTGACTTAAAATAAATAGGTGTGTTCATTAATAGTTTCAGTGGATCATCTTATTTGAACAATTCTAACTTCCTGACTTGAAATATTTTAAGTATTTGGCAAAAAATTAAGAATAATTAAGACTAGAAAAAGAAAATTCGATTTCAGTTTTGGATATTCAAATTTTGTATTAACTGATCCTTTTGAAAAGTGATAAGAGCGGGTGAATCAGAAAAATTAATTAGGAATTAAATATACTTTTTTTATGGAATATACGTATCAATATTTATGGATCATACCTTTCATCTCACTTCCAATTCCTATCTTAATAGGAGTGGGACTTCTACTTTTTCCGACCGCAACCAAAAACCTTCGACGTATGTGGTCTTTTCCGAGTATTTTACTGTTAAGTATAGTTATGATTTTTTCAGTTTATCTATCTATTGATCAAATAAATAGTAGTTATATCTATCAATATGTATGGTCTTGGACTATCAATAATGCTTTTTCTTTAGAGTTGGGCTACTTGATCGATCCACTTACTTGTATTATGTCAATATTAATCACGACTGTTGGAATTATGGTTCTTATTTATAGTGACAATTATATGTCTCACGATCAAGGATATTTGAGATTTTTTGCGTATATGAGTTTATTCAATACGTCAATGTTGGGATTAGTTACTAGTTCGAATTTGATCCAAATTTATATTTTTTGGGAATTGGTTGGAATGTGTTCTTATCTATTAATAGGTTTTTGGTTCACTCGACCTACTGCGGCAAATGCTTGTCAAAAGGCATTTGTAACTAATCGCGTGGGGGATTTTGGTTTATTATTAGGGATTTTAGGTCTTTATTGGACAACAGGGAGTTTTGAATTTCGGGATTTATTTAAAATATTCAATAACTTGATTTATAATAATGAGGTTAATTTATTATTTGTTACTTTGTGCGCCGTCCTATTATTTGCAGGTGCAGTTGCTAAATCTGCTCAATTTCCTCTTCATGTATGGTTACCTGATGCTATGGAGGGTCCTACCCCGATTTCGGCTCTTATACATGCTGCTACGATGGTAGCAGCGGGAATTTTTCTTGTCGCTCGGCTTCTTCCGCTTTTTATAGTAATACCTTACATCATGAATCTAATAGCTTTTATAGGTATAATAACAGTACTATTTGGAGCTACTTTAGCTCTTGCTCAAAAAGATATTAAGAGAAGTTTAGCCTATTCTACAATGTCTCAATTGGGTTATATGATGTTAGCTTTGGGTATAGGGTCTTATCGAGCTGCTTTATTTCATTTGATTACTCATGCTTATTCAAAAGCTTTGTTGTTTTTAGGATCTGGGTCCATTATTCACTCAATGGAATCGGTTGTTGGATATTCTCCAGATAAAAGTCAGAATATGGTTCTTATGGGGGGTTTAACAAAGCATGTGCCAATTACAAAAAATGCTTTTTTATTAGGTACCCTTTCTCTTTGTGGTATTCCACCTCTGTTACCATCTTAATTCTTACCTCACAAAACTCATATGTCCCATCATTAATAATAGTGAAAATGAAAAATTAAATAGTGAAAATGAAAGATTATCTCTCATAATTATGTCATAAATAAGAAAATATTGAAAAGAAATAATATATTTAACAATTGATAGTATTCTAGCCGTTATGCAACACACATAACAATTCCAAGAATTGGGTTCATATTTACTTTTTTTTTTTTTTTTTTTTTTTTTTTTTTTTTTTTTTTTTTTTTTTTTTTTTTTTTTTTTTTTTTTTTTTTTTT
>NW_019272066.1:508065-549072 GCF_002738345.1 Cucurbita maxima
TTTTTTTTTTTTTTTTTTTTTTTTTTTTTTTTTTTTTTTTTTTTTTTTTGTTTCAAATCTTATTATCATCATAATTAAATTTGATATCAATTGTTGTTGGGGGCATACCAAGAATCAAACTCAAGACCTCTCGCACTCAAAATAAGAATTATACCACTAGACCAAATGCTCTTATTATGCAACTTGAAGCATATGTTTAAGTCTTGGGCCTAGGTATTAAGGTCGTATTTTGTTGTATTGCAGGAAACACATGAAGTCCTCCATTTGAATGTGTCTCGGAGAACAAAACAAGAGGAGAGAGCTTTCTTCTTCTTTTTTAGTATAAAGTCTTAGCCGGTAAAGAAAGACTTTTTGCTCTTTGTTGAGTAAATAATTGGAACTACAAGTTTATATTAATATGAAGTCCTTCGATAAGAAAAAATTTAGACATAGGGGCATTACAAGAATTGGACACAAAACCTCTTGCACCCTAAGTGAGAATCATACCACTAATTTTAGCTTCTACTCAAATATATTTTTCTCTGAGTGGTTGGAGGGATATAAAATGAAAAGTTGAATTGTTATAATATATAAGGGTTATCAAATAAACCAACAACCCAACCAAGGAAACAAACTAATCAATTTGGGTTGGATTGATTCGGTTTAGTTTGTTTGATTTAATTCTTCTATTTTGCCTTGTATGACAAGAAAATAAAGTTGTATTGAATGCACCTTTGTTTCATTTATGACAAACTCACATGAGACATAATTGCATTAATAATACTAAGAGTTGGAGTCTATAAGCATTTCATGAACTTAATTGCAATCCATGCTTCATTAAAGATGAGATAAACTTTAGTTAAGTAACGGGAAGTTTAAATTACTTCATGTGGAGCTTTAATTACTCTATGCTAGTTACAATCTTTAGGATTGATTAATTGGACACAGTTCATGGATTTAAGGAAATTTTTGTATAATTATCAATTACAACTTTTGTTTTCAAATTTTTAGGTCATAATTTAGGTAGTTGTTGTTATGAGTCATAAACTTGTTTCTTTGCCTAATATGAATTTAGTCGAACTGTTATTACCGATAGGATGGATAAAGAAATTGTCTTTGAAATGACTAATAAATCTAGGTTCATCGTTGTTGTCTTTTAACTGTGATTTTGCAAAATGCTTAACTAATATGAACTATCATGTCACAAGAACTTTAAGGTAAATCAAGAATATACCTTACACATCATTCAATATCGGCAATAAAATGGAGTTAAACTGAACGCACTTTAGTTTATGTTTGGCGTGTTCAAGATAAAGCATAATTGTATTAATGATATTGATATTGGAATCTATAAGAATTTAATAATCATAAGAGAAATTCCTGTTTCATTAGAGTATACCAACTTTATTTAAGGTACTAGGAGTTCAAACTAAATTAGGAGAGCATGCGTTCTCATTTTATTCCGGTTCTCCCATCCTCCCATTTTCTCCTCTTCCTTTATAACATTCTTTTTGTTTTCTCTTCCCTTTTTCAATCTCCAACTCATCCTTTTTTTTATCCCTAACCAATGCCGATTTGAATAAAGAAGGAGAAAAAGAAAGAGAGTGAAGGAAGTCGGTTTGGATTTAGCTTTGGAACTAGACATCGATGAGTATGATCTAACGAACATCAATACAAGAAATTTAGTGACTTCGCTTTAGGCCATCCAGGTAAGTGGCGTTACTATTGGCTTGGTTGGATGAATTGTATGAGGTATTCACAATGCGTGCTCCGTAGTGCCTCCACGTGTCGTACTTTGTGAGTGTTTGACATGTATTATGTTATGTTATGTTGTAACACGAGTTCAAATGAGGATTAATTTCTCAATTTTTTCATTTTGACCCACTTTTCCTAAGTAGAGGATAGTAACATCCCTAATTAGTGTTCAATAAATAGAAAAAAAAAAGAAAGAAAAAAAAAAGCTAATAAGAAAAAATAAAGAAGGGAAGTTGTTTGGAAAGAGAGTTGAGAGAAATTTTGTACTCTTGTGAGGAAATTTTGTAGAGTTTTGTAGAGTTTTTATTTTTTAAAACGGCCCATTATTTCTTTTCTGGACTAATTATAGATTAAGAGAAAAATATTTCTCTAAAAATAGATTAAACTCTCAATCTTATTTTAATTTTAAACATTTTCTTATTTTATATTAATTTATTTTTATTTTTATTTGTTTTCACTTTTAATTTTAGTTTCTATCTAAGTTTTGAACCCTCCAAGTTTTGAACCCTCCAAATTTAGGTTGCGACAAATTGATATTAGAGCAATTCGATTTTAGATTATATAGATTTTTTCTTAAAATAAAAAGTCGTATATCTCTATGACTCAGTTCGATGAAACGTCTCATCACGATTAAGTAAGCAGTCTAACTCTATTTCGAAGTATATGATATGTTGTAAAATTTGTATGAATTTATTGAATGTTTTGAGTTTCATGGTAGTTATAAAATATCCTTGGACGTTAAAGAGTGAATGTTAACCATATAAGACAATACTGGATCAAAGTTATAGTGTCTAGATATGGTGAGGAGGAAAAGAGTGGTCGTGAGATATATGAATAGCCTTAGAAAAATAGAAAGTTGCCGCTGCAGAGTGCGAGACATCTCACCAATGAAATTTTGGTTCAAGAAATGATGAAACTGGAGATGGTCCACCCATTTCTTGCTAGAGTTTGTATGCAAACATCTCTCTTCCCTTCAACCTCCAAGGTTTTGTTGTCGATAAGATATAGCTTCCCAAAATTTTCTTCTTTGAAATTTTGAAACAATTCCTTACTTGAAGACACATGAAACGATGCAACTGAATCTAAAATCTAGAATTCAATTGGGCTATTGGGCTATTCATGCTAAGAATTAGAGCATCCTCAGTATCTTCTACTAAATATATAGAATCATTGTCAACTTCAAATTTGTGATTTTGCTTTTCTTCAATTTTGTACAATCTATTCGAAAGTGTCATTTTTCTCCACAATTTCAACACTTTACGGTTGGTTTGTTTGGAGTTTTTTCTCGATTCCTTTATTTTAATCACCCATGTTTGTTTGGGCTCTTTGATTTACTTCTTTCCCTTCGATCAACACTGAGAGTATTACGAGATGAATCTCCAATTTTCCATTTAAAGGAATACTTTCACTGACATCTTGAATTTCATTAAACTTCAGTTTATCAGATCCTCGTGAATTGTTGATTGCAGCAATAACAGTATACCACAACTCGGGTAAAGATGACATCAAAATCAATACTTTAATTTCATTTTTGAACATAATTTCCACCGAGCTCAATTGACTGACAATCACGTTGAACTAATTTATATGATCTGTAACAAATCTACCTTCAGATATTTGTAGATTGAACAACCTCTGCATCAAATACACCTTGTTCATAGCCAACGAATTTTTATACATATTTGACACCTTCAATTGGCCCAATGTTGTCTTCTCTTTGATGATGTTGAACATCATGTTTCTGGACACCCTCAACCAGATCAACCCTAAGGCGTGACGATCCTTGAGCTTCCACTCCTTCGTGGTCATGGTATCCGGCTTCACCCCCAAAAGGGGTTTCTAAAGATCTTTCTAGTACATATAATATTCAATCTGCATCTTCTAGAAACTGATATCGAATTGATCAAACTTTTCAATTCTTGTCTTTGACCTTTCCATTTTCACAGATCGTGGTGAATCTCAACTCGCTCTGATACCAGTTATTGGGATCACACAACACCGCACACACTCGATCTAAATGAACACAAAAAACATGATAGAGAAAATGAAGGAGATATATTAACTAAAAGTTTTGTATTAATGACTTCAAGATATGCAAAGAGAGGGTACGAAGAGTAAGAAATGTAAATTTTGAAAGCACTAACTATTGGGTATATAAATGATTTCAGTTTATTATATATATATATATATATATATATATATATATATATATAATTTAACATGTATAATTGCCTACTATATATAAATATTTAGTATATATATCTCTATCAAATTTTTACTATAAATAGTCTGCCTCCATATACAAGATTATAGAGCCCAAATAGTTAGTTTTTATATGAGAGTTCAAAGAAAAATAAGCAAATGAAGGCTCGAAGCGTTGGAACCCATCAGTTTACTCTCGGTAAACGTTTTAAGTTTCAAATTTAAAACTTTAAGTCCCTTCGTCTAGAGATTGATTCGTTTAATGGGTCTTATACAATTAGCTGTAGGGTAAGTTACGTTTAATGGGTCTTATACAATTAGCTGTAAGGTAAGTTACTTTTGATGGGTCATATACAATTAGCTGTAGGATAAATTAAGGAACACAGTTGAAGAAGATTATCATCAGCTCATCTTCTACGACTATTGAGAAGCTTCTTACACAGCTTCGGGATGATTATGCCATCAAGGATCTTGATATTTTGAGTTATTTTCTTGGGATTGAGGTCCGCCGTACTTCCTTCAAGATTTATTGTCTAGAATCAATATGTTCACCTCCAACGGTGTGCGCACACTTATGCTTCCTATTGAGATGTTGTTATTGGATGGTGGTGAAAAACTCTCGCCTGAGGATACTACTCGGTATCGGAGTGTCGTTGGTGCTCAACAATATTTGTCTCTGACATGTCCTGATATATCTTTCTGTGTCAACAGAGTGTGTCAGTTCGTGTCCTCTCTAACTTCTGTACATTGGGAGGCGGTCAAACTAATTCTCCATTATCTAGAACCAACATGCTCACCTCCAAAGGTGTGCACACACCTATGCTTCCTAGTGAGAAGTTGTTATTGAATGGTGGTGAAAAGCTCTCACCTTAGGATATTACTCTGTATCAGAGTGTCATTAGTGGTCTCCAATATTTGTCTTTGACACGTCCTGATAAATCCTTCTGTATCAACAAAGTGTGTCAGTTTATGTCCTCCCTGACTTCTGTACATTGGGAGGCGGTCAAACTAATTCTTCGTTATCTATATGACACTATTAATATGGGCTTGTGTCTTACAAAGTCCAACACTAATTTGTTGAGTTCCTTCTCGGATGCTAATTGGGTCGGGAATCTTGATGACCATCGAACAATTGGAGGTTATGCGATCTTCTTTGGTGGCAATCTTATCTCCTGAAGTTCAAGGAAATAATCGACAGTTTCTCAATCTAGTACTCTGACACGTCCTGATATATCCTTCATAGTCAACAGAGTGTGTCAGATCGTGTCCTCCCCAACTTCTATACATTGGGAGGCGGTCAAACTAATTCTCCGTTATCTACATGACACTATTGATATCTTTGGTGGCAATCTTATCTCCTGGAGTTCAAGGAAATAATCAACAGTTTCTCATTCTAATACAGAGGGCGAATATAAGACGGTTGCTTATGCCACTACCGAATTAATCTAGATCCAAGTCCTTTTGCGTGAGCTTGAGATCTCGTATTCAAGGCGGTTGCTTATGTCAGTTTGTGAATACAAGGCAATTGCTTATGCCACTACCTTCAATAGGCCCGATGTCGTCTTCTCTTTCATGATGTTGAACGTCATGTTTCTGGACAGTGTCAAACAGATCAACCCTATGGCATGACGATCCTTGAGCTTCCACTCCTTCATAGTCATGGTGTCCGGCTTCACCCCCAAAAGAGATCAACCCTAACTTCTTTTTATTACTACGTTTCTTCTATCTCGTGTTAAAAAAAAAAAAAAAATGTGCTAGTAAACATAATTCATCTTTTATTGTTATATATACTTACTTGATTTGTATTTACTTTATTTTATACAAAAGTTCAGAGTAATTAATAAACTCATGTGCTTAATACATTCCCTAAAGAAACAAACTTGTTTGTATTAGGATAAATTACAATGAACAGGAAGAGAAGAAATCGTGAAAATAAGTAGAAGGTTGAGAATTTCACTCAACCACACAATCCAACCTGGATAGACTAAATAGCTCAGATGCAATTTTACCCAACGATTGGTTGAAACTTAGAAATGATGCAATTTTACCCAACAATTGGTTGAAACTTAGAAATGACAGAGATGATGCTCAAATTTTTAAGAGGAACTTCTCAACTTGAGCGATCAATTTCATTCCTCTCAAATATGATATTTACATAATAATTTGTGTACATTTATAGTCTCCCCACAAAAGAAGTTAGTTGTCTGGATTTAATCTCAATCCCCTCGAATCTCCACAAAAGACGAGGTCAATTTGACAATTTGACCTTTACATACTTTATAAATTAAATATAAATAAAGTTTTCTAACAACTAATGTTCTTACAACTTCATCCTCTACTTCAACTATGTAAATATCCACATCTAAAGCTCCAAATGGTTCTTCCCTAATTGAATAAGCTTGTAACACATGAAATGAAAGTTGAACCAAGCCTATCCAATTTTATAGATGAAGAATGAATTCTTGTTGAATCTTCTTGACTGGTCCAGTTTGAACATTTGGATCACCGTGATCCTTATCATCTTCCCTCTCTTCAAAAGAATTCGTCTTCAAATCAGAAAAATCGTCACCTACATCAAAAGGACTCAAGTCAGCAACATTGAAAGTAGAATGTGCTAACAATTCTCCGGAAGATCATTTTATATGCATTGTTATTAATTATTTTAAGAACTTGATAAGGGTCATCCCCTATTTGATGTAACTTTGTCTTCTTTAAGATGAGAATTGCTCCTTGCGAAAATGTATCCAAACCCAGTTATTAGGTTGAAAAATGATTTCCTTCCGTTCTTTGTTAATTCTTTAAGCAACTTTGAAATTTTGTTTCTCAATTGTCTCCTTAACCTTCTTATGCAATGTTTTGATCAGACCTTACTTGTGGTCGCTTTACTCACAGAAATATTTAATTCTTAAAGTAACTTTTTGTTTCTCAATTTTCTCCTTCCACCTGTTTATGCAATATTTTGATCCGATCTACCTCACTTGTGGTTGCTTTACTCACAAAAATATTAGAATGAATAGGAAGCAAATCAAGAGGCGTAATAGGATTAAATCCATAAACATCTTCAAAAGGAGAACAATGTGTGGTACTACAAATTGTTCTAAAGGAGAAGGTACTATGAATTGCTCTATTATATTATGACATCTTTACAAATGGCAAATATTCGTCCCCAGACTTAATATTTTTAGAAAATATGTGGATTAAATCCATAAACATATTTAGAAGGAGAACGATGAGTGGTACTATGAATTTCTCTATAGGAGAACGGTACTATGAATTGCTCCAAAGGAGAACGATACTATGAATTGCTCTAAAGGAGAACCGTACTATGAATTGCTCTATTATATGCTATCTCTACAAATGACAAACATTAGTCTTATCTCTACAAATGGTAAACAATAGTCCCAAGACTTGATATATTCTTAGAAATAATAGGCAATAATCCAATTTATCCTACACCATACTTTTCAAAAATGACTTAAAAATTTAACATACCTATCTTTTTTGTGTGTAGCAAACCACATTTCTTGCATAACAAAACCCAAAATCGCATGCAAAGAGAGCGCTCTACCATCTTAGCTACATTCCCACAATTCTTGCATAATAAAACTCAAAACTGTGTGTCATCAATAATAGTGAAAATGAAAAAATATTTCAGCTCATTATGTCAAAAATAAGGAAAAATTGAATAAAAATAAAATATTAATAACGAATAGTTTCTTTAGGAGATTCACGATATCCTCTTAGCTAGATCCACACAATTCTTACCTAACAAAACCAAAAACTGTACGTCATCAATAATAGTGGAAATGAAAAAGTATTTATGCTCATTAGGTCAAAAATAAAGAAAAATTGAATAGAAATAAAATATTAATGAGTTTCTTCTAGAAATGCACTCTACCATCTTAATAAAGAAAAATTGAATAGAAATAAAATATTAATGAGTTTCTTCTAGAAATGCACTCTACCATCTTAGCTACATCCCCACAGTTCTTACGTAACAAAACCCAAAATCCTTGTACCTCTCGCATGCAAAGAGTGCACTCAACCATCTTACCTACATAGCTAGATCCACACAATTCTTACCTAACAAAACCCAAAACGGTACGTCATCAATAATAGTGGAAATGAAAAAGTATTTATGCTCATTAGGTCAAAAATAAAGAAAAATTGAATAGAAATAAAATATTAATGAGTTTCTTCTAGAAATGCACTCTACCATCTTACCTACGAAAAATTGAATAGAAATAAAATATTAATGAGTTTCTTCTAGAAATGCACTCTACCATCTTACCTACATCCCACAATTCAAGAACAATTCAATAATTCTTCTTGAATGATTGGAAGAGAGGCACAGTTGATTGATTCTTGAATGATTGGAAGAGAGGCACCAATCTCAAGTGGTGGAAGGAATGGAATGATTGGGAGAGAATCTAAGAGAATCTCACTAAATAGTCAAGCCTTTTATTCCTTTTTTTTTTCAAAGATCCATGTGAATTATTTCTTTATTCAATTTCATATAATTGTTGGGAGCATTCCGAGAATCGAACTCGAGACCTCTCGCACACGAAGCGAAAATCATATCACTAGACCAAATGCCCTTGTAGTGGATCTTTTGGCTACTTACGTGAGTTGGGCTTGGAGCATGTGTAGGTTGAAAATGAAATAGTTGGATGCATGCTTCCAATGAGGGTTGGGGCCCGGAAGGTTTTTTTCTTTACCACAAATGGACTTTAGGCTAGTGAGTCTCAAATTTTAGTTCAAACAGACCCAAAATCGAACCTACTAGTTCCTTCTTCTTTATACGACTCACTGAAAATTTTGGTGCCCTTCTCATTCCTATTCTTTGTTCTGCCTCTTCTCACTCTCTGAAACTTCTTTAAATGTTATTGTTCACCGGTTATTTGGGTGCATCTTCCTTAAAAGGATTGTGACGACAAATGCCCTAGGTAAAACTACTATTAGGAAATCAGTGCAATAGAGAATCTGTGCCCCTTAATAGAACAAAGAGTTCCTAGAAAAAAATATCATAGGAAAAAATATCATAGAACAATTTGTGTGAGTTGAGGGTGTAATGCCTTTGAAGTTAGGGTCAAAGATCTATCGAAATTCTGCAATAGAAAATAAATGGTACTACCATCATCTTATTTTGCAAGACTTTCTCAAACCATCATGGAATAATTTGGAAGTAGTATCCTCATAGTTTCCAAGATTGGAAGAGAATCTTACATACACAATTCTGTATTCTTGTTACTTGTTTTGCTCTCTTCAATTAACATATTATAAACACATATATAATCATACCACTAGACCAAATGCCCTTGTAGTGAATCTATCATTTTTAGTTGCTAGTCCATACGTTTTATGCGCCTCTATATTTAAAATTTATCCACATGTTTTTTGCTTTAGAACCTATCTTGTACCTTTGAGATTATGAATGACTCAGCTCAAATTATTTTGGTTGAAGTCTGCATTACCACTAAAGCATATGTGCATTCCTTTGGGATTTACTTCGTCCCTGTCACAATTTTACTACGTTGAGAATTCCTTGCTACCATTTAATAATAAGCATTCTTTGCTACCATTTAACAATATTTATAATGGGATTGCTATCTTGTATCTTTGAGATTATGAATGACTCAGCTCAAATTATTTTGGTTGAAGCTGCATTGCCACTAAAAACATATGTGCATTCCTTTGGAATTTACTTTGTCCCTTTCAAAATTTTACTACGTTCAGCATTCTTTACTATCATTTAACAATAGTTATAATGGGATTCCTATCTCATGTTAGAAAAACGGTACCATTTAACAATATTTATAATGGGATTTATATCTCATGCTAGAAAAAACGTGCGAGTAAATGTAATCTCAACCTGGATACTAGATTCAGGGGCCACTAATCATATATGTTCTTTTTTTCAAGAAACTAGTTCCTAGAGAGTGTTTGTAGAAGACGAGATAACACTCAGGGTTGGAACAGAAGAAGTTGTCTCAGCAAGATCAGTAGAAAATTTAAAGTTGTTTTTCGGAGATAGATTCATTATATTAAATAATGTACTTTTTGTTTCTGAAATGAAAAGAAATCTAATATCTATCTCTTGTTTATTAGAACAATGGTATAAAGTATCTTTTGAAATCAATGAAGTGTTCATTTTGAAAAGAGGTATTCATATTTGTTCTGCAAAACTAGAAAACAACTTATATATGTTAAAACCGAGCGAAACAAAAGCTGTTTTAAATACCGAGATGTTTAAAACAGCTAAAACTCAAAATAAACGACAAAAGATTTCTCCTAATACCTATGTTTGGCACTTAAGACTAGGCCACATTAATCTCAATAGGATTGGGAGATTGGTTAAAAAAGGACTTCTAAATGAGTTAGAAGACAACTCTTTACCTCCATGAGAGTCCTGTCTTGAATGTCAAAGCACGAGGAGGGTATGAATATTTCATCAGTTTTATTGATGATTATTTAAGGTATTACTATATTTACCTAATGCATCACAAGTCCGAAGCTCTTGAGAAGTTCAGAGAGTATAAGACTGAGGTTGAGAGTTTATTAGGAAAAACTATGTTGATCAGATTGAGGTGGAGAGTATTTGGACTTAAGATTTCAGGACTATATGATAGAACATGGAATAACGTCTCAACTCTCACTCCCTGGTATACCCCAAAAGAACGGTGTATCAGAAAGGAGAAATAGAACTCTATTAGACATGGTTCGGTCTATGATGAGTTTCGCTCAATTACCTGATTCGTTTTGGGGATATGCAGTGGAGACTACTGCATACATTTTGAACATGGTGTCTTCTAAGAGTGTTTCGAAAATACCTTATGAGTTATAGAGAGGGCGTAAAGGTAGTTTATGTCACTTCAGGATTTGGGGAAGCCCAACACATGTGTTGGTGTAAAACCCTAAGAAATTAGAACGTCGTTTAAAATTATGCCTATTCGTAGGATACCCCTAAGAGATGAAAGGTGGTCTGTTTTATGACCCTCAAGAAAATAGAGTGTTTGTATCCATAAACGCTATATTCTTAGAGGAAGACTACGTAAGAAATCATCAACCATGCTGCAAATTAGTATTGAATGAGATTTCTAAAGAAGCTATTGATAAAACAACAAGAGTTGTTGATCAGACTTGTCCTTCAACAAGAGTTGTTGATGCGCTCGCACTTCTGGTCAATCACATCCTTCTCAAGACTTGAGAATGCCTCGACGTAGTGGAAGGGTTATAACTCAACCTGATCGTTATTGGATTTGACAGAAACACAGGTCATCATACCTGATGATGACGTTGAGGATCCATTGACCTATAAACAGGCAAAAAATGATGAAGATAGAGATCAGTGGATCAAAGCCATGAATCTTGAAATGGAGTCAATGTACTTCAATTTAGTCTGGAACTTGTAGATCAACCAGATGGGGTAAAACCTATTGGTTGCAAATGGATCTACAAGAGGAAATGAGACCAAGCCGGTAAGGTACAGACCTTTAAAGCTCGACTTGTAGCAAAGGGTTATACCAAAAGAGAGGGGGTGGACTATGAATAAACCTTCTCTACAGTTGCTATGCTTAAATCGATTAGAATACTCTTGTCTATTGCCACATTTTGTGATTATGAAATTTGACAAATGGATGTCAAGGCTACCTTTCTAAACGGAAATCTTGAGGAGAGTATCTATATGGCTCAACCAGAGAGGTTCATTGAACAGGATCACAAGCAAAAGGTTTGCAAGCTTAAAAGATCCATTTATGGGTTGAATCAAGCATCTCGATTTTGGAATATAAGGTTTGATACTACGATAAATCTTATGGCTTTAAACAGAATGTTGACGAACCTTGTGTTTATAAGAAGATAATCAACTCTACAGTAGTTTTCTTGGTGTTGTACGTTGACGATATCCTACTCATTGGAAATGATGTGGGATTTCTGACCGACATTAAGCATTGGCTAGCGACACAATTCCAAATGAAAGATTTGGGAGAGGCTCAATTTGTTCTTGGAATCCAAATTGTATGGAATGGCAAGAATAAAACACTAGCATTGTCTCAGGCATCGTACATCAACAAAATGTTGATTCGATATAAGATTCAGGACTCCATGAAATGATTATTACCTTTTAGGCACGGAATTCATTTTTCGAAGGAACAAAGTCCTAAAACACCTCAAGAAGTTGAGGATATGAGACACATTCCCTATGCATCAACAGTCGGTAGTCTGATGTATGTCATGCTATGTACCTGACTCGACATATGCTATGCTGTGGGAATTGTCAGTAGATATAAGTCAAATCCGGGACGTGCTCATTGGACTGCTGTTAAGAATATCCGCAAGTATCTTAGGAGAACGAGAGACTATATGCTAAAGGATTTTGATTTGAAATTAATTATTTAAATTAATTGTTGAATTAAAATAAAGAAAGTCAAAATGTTGACTTCACCCAATGGAAAAATCCATGTTTGAATTAGTGGAATATTGTGTGTCAATATATGGTTTAACCAAACGTGCATGTTTGCCACATAAACCTCAAAATTTAAGTGTCGAAATTTGGTTTAACCAAACATGCATGTTTGCCAAATAAACCCCACAAATTTAAGTGGAAATTTGAGTGTCAAAATTTGGTAAACTCAAACTTGCATGTTTGCTACATAATCCCACAAATTTGAGTGGAAATTTGAGTGTCAAAATTTGGTAATCTCAAATTTGCATGAACATGCAAATATGACTCTATAAATAGAGTAGTGATTAAGGTACATGGAAAGTTTCTTGAAAAACTTTGAGAAAATTTCTCAAAACTCTCTCTTTACATATACTAAATTTCTATCAAGTTTAGTCACTCACCGGATTCCACAATCCTGTTCTAAGGCCGGAGAATAGTAGGGAAGACACTAGTGGTGGTTCGAAACCGGTTCGTGAGGAAAAAGAAATTTGAACTACAAAAGATTAGTATTAAAACTCATTGAATTTTAATGCTTTTAAACATGCTAGCTAATTTACTATAATTGATGTACTTAGAGTGTCTAAGATCCAAATTGTTTACGCACATGTTATAGTAACACCATCAGTATTAACAAACTTATATGAACATCAAATAAAGTAAATGAAATAATGATGATATGTTCAATGCATAATTGAATATGAAGTCCACAACAAGGACATTTGGTCTAGTGATATGATTCTTGTTCTTGGTGCGAGAAATTTTGAGATCAACTCTTGAATTTTCCCTTTAATATAAAAGGCCTAAATAATGTATCAATCCAATGCACTTAATTTGTTTCACTTTGTGCTTTTTTAGGTAAAACAATTTATTAATTAAGAATTTCGTGTTTTGTTTTACTTTGTGTTTTTGTAGGTAAAACAATTATGATCATTAAATTCTTATAGATTCAAAGCTCAATATCATTAATACAATTATGCTTTGTCTTGAACATGCCAAAGATGAAACTAAAGTGCGTTCAGTTTAACTTCATTTTATTGCCAAAATTGAATGATGTGTAGGGTATATTCTTGATTTACCTTAATTTTCTTATGACATGATAGTTCATATTAGTTAAGCTTTTTGCAAAATCACAGTTAAAAGACAACAACGATGAACCTAGGTTTATTAGTCATTTCAAAGACAATTTCTTTGTCCATTTCCTATTAGTCATTTCAAAGACAATTTCTTTGTCCATCTTATCGGTAATAATAGTTCAACTAAATCCATATTATGCAAAGAAACAAGTTTACGACCCATAATAACAACTACCTAAATTATGACCTAAAAATTTGAAAACATAAGTTGTAATTGATAATTACTCAAAAATTTCCCTAAATTCATGAACTCGTGTCCAATTAGTCAATCCTAAAGATTGTAACTAGCATAGAGTAATTAAAGCTCCACATGAAGTAATTTAAAGTTCCCGTTACTTAACTAAAGTTTATCTCATCTTTAAAGAAGCATGAGTTGCACTTAAGTTCATGAAATGCTTATAGACTCAAACTCTTAGTACTATTACTGCCAGTATGTTTCATATGAGTTTGTCATAAATGAAACTAAGGTGCATTCAATACAACTTTATTTTCTTGTCATACGAGGCAAAATAGAAGAATTAAATCAAACAAACTGATGAACTGAATCGAATCAATCCAATCCAACTTGATTAGTTTGTTTCCTTTGTTGGGTTTTTTGATTTATTTGATAACTCTCGTATATTATAACAATTCAACTTTTCATTTTATAGCCGTTCAACCACTCGGAGAAAATATATTTGAGTAGAAGTTAAAATTATTTGGTTTGGTGGTAAGATTCTCACTTAGGGTACCAGAGGTTTTAAATTCAATTCTTGTAATGCCCTACGTCTAAATTTTTTACTTATAAAAGGACTTCATATTAATATAAACCTTTTGTTCCTATTATCAAACATGGCAACAAATAGTAAAAAGTCTTTATTTACATCCCAACATTTTATACATGCCATTTTAGGAAACAAAGAAAAAACAAAGAAGAAGAAAGCTCTCTGTTCTTATTATGTTCTCAACGACATATTCTCATTGAGGACTTCATGTGTTTTTCTTGTAATACAACAAAATACGACCTTAATACCTAGGCCCAATAGATAATTTAGGTCATAATTTAGGTAGTTAGTGTTATGAGTCGTAAACTTATTTATTTGTATAATATGGATTTAGTTAAACTATTATTACCGATAAGATGGAGAAAGAAATTGTCTTTGACATGACTAATAGACTTAGGTTCATCGTTGTTGTCTTTTAACTGTGATTTTGCAAAAATCTTAACTAATATAAACTATCATGCCACAAAAACTTTTAAGGTAAATCAAGAAAGTACCCTACACATTATTCAAGATGGCAACAAAATGGAGTTAAATTGAACCCACTTTAGTTTCATGTTTGGCGTGTTCAAGATAAAGCATAATTGTATTTATAATATTGTATTTGGAGTCTATAAGAATTTAATGATCCTAAGAGAAATTCCTATTTTATTAGAGGAGACCAACTTTATTTAAGGTACTAGGAGTTCAAACTGACTTCAGAGTTGCATGCGTGCTCATTTTATCCATGTTCTCCACTTCCTCCCATTTCCTCCTCTTCCTCCATCACATTCTTTATTTCTCTTCCCATTTCTCAATCTCCAACTCATCCTTTCTTTATCCCTAACCAATGCAGATTTGAATGAAGAGGGGAAAAAAGAAGGAGAGGGAAGGAAGTCAGTATGGATTTAGCTTTGGAATTAGACATCGATGAGTATGATCTAACGAACATCAATACAACAAATTTATTGACTTCTCTTTGGACCAACCAAGTAAATGGTTACTATTGGCTTGGTTGGATAAATTGTATGAGGTATTAACAATGTGTGCTCCGTAGCCCCTCCACGTGTCATACTTTGTGAGTGTTTGACATGTATTATATTATGTTATGCTGTAACACGAGTTCAAATGAAGATTAATTTCTCAATTTTTTTTAAGTTTAAATTTTTAGGAATTTATTGAGAGATTTAGAGACAAAATTTAAATATGATGTGGAAGAAAAAAAATAGTTACAAATATTAAAAGTACAAAAGAAAATAATAAAAAAAAATAGAAAAATCGGTCCAAATTAATGCTAGGTAAAATTTTCATTTTGATCCATCTTTCCTAAGTAGGGGACTGTAAGATTGCTAATTATAGTTCAATAAAGAGGAAAAATAAAGAAAGGAAAAAAAAGGGCGAAAAAGAAGAATATAACTAGAGTTCAATAAAGAGTTTGATATCAGAGCGGTCAGATTTTAGAATATACAAATTTTTTCTTAGGATAAAGAGTTGCATATCTTTATGACTCAGCTCAATGACACGTCTCGCCGTGATCAAGTAAGCAGTCTAACCCTATTTTGAAGTATATGATATATTGTAAAACATGTATGAATTTATTGTATGTTTTGAGTTTCTTGGTAGTTATAAAATGTCCTCGGACATTAAAGAGTGAATGTTAACCATCTAAGAGAATAATGGATCAAAGTTATAGTCTCAAGATATGTTGAGGAGGAAAAGAGTGGTCGTGAGATATCTAACTAGCCTTATGAAAACAGAGAGTTGTCGCTGCAGAGTGTGAGACATCTAACCAGTGAAATTTTTGTACTAGAAATGGTGAAACGAAAGATGGTCAGATAATGGGTTTATTCTCACCTGTAGAGATAAATCACAAGATTAGTTTTGAATTTCGATAGGTATGTCAATTGAAAGTGAGAAACACAAAATGATATTAAGAGCAAACATTCTCTTCCGAGAGAAGTGAATTGGGTCACTCTTGGTTATCAAACTCGAGACCTCTCACACCCTAAGCGAGAATCATACAACTAGATCAAATGCCCTTACTAGAAAACCTAACATGTTTAGCTCCTACTCAATATATTTTATATTCTCAAGTTTGAAATCTATTTTCCTGAGGGGTTGTTGGACTATAAAACGAAAAGTTGATGGTCTAGTATTTACTTCTTTGTAAGTAAGGCATGTAATATTGAATTGTTCTAATATACCATGGTTATCAAATAAACCAACCACCCAACAAAGGAAACAAACTAATCAGTTTGGTTAGATTGAGTCGGTTCAGTTCATTAGTTTGTTAGATTTAGTTCTTCTATTTTGCCTAGGAAAATAAAGTTGTATTAAATGCACTTGAGTTTCATTTATGACAAACTCATATGAAATATAATTGCATTAATAGCACTAAGAGTTGGAGTCTATAAGCATTTCATAAACTTAAGTACAACTCATGCTTCATTAAAGACGAGATAAACTAAAGTTAAGTAACTGGAACTTTAAATTACTTTATGTGGAGCTTTAATTGCTTTATGCTAGTTACAATCTTTAGGATTGACTAATTGGACACGAGTTCTTGGATTTAGGGGATTGTTTTAGGTAATTTTCAACTACAACTTATGTTTTCAAATTTTTAGGTCATAATTTAGGTAGTAGGTGTTATATTATGGATGAACACTAGAGTTCACCACAACTACTTAAGTATTTATTTGAAGGCTATAATTGTCATCTATAAGATTTGTTTGGATGAAAGTTTAGTTAAAGTTGCAAAATTTACTTCTGAGGAATAAAAAATTTGTTTATTTGCATAATATGAATTTAGTTGGAGAGTTATTACGGATAAATGGAGAAAAAATTTCTTTAAAATAATAAACAGACTTAAGCTCATTGTTGTTGTTGTCGTCTACTTGTGATTTGCAAAAAGCTTAACTAATATGAAATATCAAGGTAAATAAAGATTATATACTACACATCATTCAAGATGACAATAAAATGGAGTTCAATTGAACACACTTTTAGTTTCCTGTTTGAAAGGTTCAAGATGAAGCATAATTGTATTAATGATATTAAAGAGATTCATGTTTTATTAGAAGATATCAACTTCATATAAGGTACTAGGAGTTTAAACTACTTCCATTGTAATTTCTCACGCTACCAAGATTACAAATTTAGGGTTGGCTAATTGGACATCAATTCGCAACTTTAGGTTATAATTTAGGTAGTAACCATTATAATATTAATGAGCATAAGAGTTACAATTCTTTCATGGACCATATGCGTTATAGTTAAAAGAATATATATAAATATATATTATGTATGTCGAGGTCTGGATAAAGCACAAAGTAGCAAGGAATACCATTGTCGACTCTAGAACCACCCACAACTCATGATCGAGACCAATGCAAAATATTTTAGCATCCTTTGGCATCGAGATACAGGAAATATGAACGCCGTCAAATTGGAAGCTTTACCTGTCTTAAGAGTCACAATGAGAACTCTAATCAAGCTGGAGTCTTGGACTAGGCAAATCATTTTGTGATAGTTGAAATGCATGACTTTTACGTCTTGTTAGGGATGAACGTTCTACTGGAACACAAAGTCATTTACATGTCCCTAGCAAAATGTCCAGTAGTAATGGATTCTTATCTGACGATCATTCAGAAAAACATCCATCTACCAAGAGGGGTGAAAAGGATGCCGATAGTACAATTGAGAAAGAATCTTAACCATGATGAATCTACGCTTGCTGCTATTGTTGTAATTGAAAAGGAGAGCTCGAGTGAGACAACCTCATTAGAAACCTTTTGCCACTACATGAACACTACGACGCAAAATAAGAAGGTCAGATAATGGATTTATCCCAACCAGGAGAGATAAATCACTAGATTAGTTTTATTTTGCAATCGAGATCGCCTGCCACAAACAAATGTCATGCGACTGAGCCTGTGCTAGCTAAATTCTATGAAAAGCTAAATGACTTGTTAACAGTCACTTTTATTAGACCCGTAAAGGTTCTTGTTAGTGATCACTCAGATGCTGGGCAAAGACACCAAGCCAACGCCTCTATTGGAGAAGGAAAAGAAAAACAAGCCACTGAAGCAACACATGTTCACACAGAAATACCAGACGGATGATGAGAAGGGTCAGTCGGAAGCGTCAACAACAATAATTTCAAGAAAAATAGAGAGTTCATATAAGTTAACGTCATATCAACTTCGAGTTCAAAGCAATAAGAACCAAAGACTAGTGCAAAAATACTATGGACTAGTCGAAGTTATCCACAAGATTATGAAGACATCATATAGGATCCAATTGCTCTTGTGGATGCGGACTAACCTTGTTGTCCACATTAGTAACTTGAAATGTTATTATTCTAACCAAGAAGACATCAAGCAAAAGCAAGTAGTATGACGTCATGCAAAGAAGAAAAAATTTCATGCGAAGAAAGTAGGAAAGACACCAACAGAGAAGACATGAAGAGTAAACGAACCGAGAAGTGATTTTCAATAGCTCCTAGTAGATTGGAAGAGACTCCTCATTCTGAGATCAGCGGGAAGCGCAACGAGAGACCTAAAGTTAGCCTCATCCTATAATGCTGAGTTTATGAAGAGGTTGTTGATAGAGATATCAATAAATTATGTGGGGACAGATGTCACGGTTACGATTGCCCAAGGCGTGTTGTCTATGGCTGCATGTTGCTGATGGTGTTAATATAACACATGCGGAAGCAATTTGCATCTTACGCACTTTTAGAACATTAATTATAGTAAATAACTAGCATGTTCATAAGTATTAAAACTTAATGAATTTGAATACTAACCTTTTGTAGTTCAAATTTCTTTTTCCTCACGAACCGGTTTCGAACCACCACTAGTGACTTCTCCATTATCCTCCGGCCTTAGAACGTGATTGTGGAATCCTGTGAGTGACTAAACTTGGGAGGGATTTAGTATATATGAAGAGAGAGCTTGTGAGAATTTTCTCAATGTCTTTTTCAAGGAAGAAGCCCTTCCATGTACCATAATCACTATATTTAAAGAGTCATGATTGCATGTTCATGCAAATTTGAGATCACCAAATTTTGACACTCAAAATTTCACTCAAATGTTTGGGATTATGTGACAAGCATGAATGTTTGAGTTAACAAAATTTTGACACTCAATATTCCACTCAAATTTATAGTGTTTATTTGGCAAGCATCAAACCAAATTTTGACACCTCAAAATTCCACTAACATGGATTTTTCCATTAAATGAAGTCAACATTTTGACTTTCTTCATTTTGATTCAACAATCAATTTAAATTATTAATTTCAAATTCAAGTAATACTAAATGATTAATTAAACTATTTAATTAATATTTAATATTAATTCAAATGTCAATCCCAATCAATTCCGACACATAATTGATTAAGATATTTAAATAAGATTTAAATATATCAAATTCTCTCTTTTTGTTTAATTCGTAAATGAAACAAAAATGCGGTTAAATATATCGTATATATGTAGCACATATTCCCTAATTTGAATTCGAACACTTCGAACTCACTCGTCACACTATTCTATGGTTTAGAACGATATGAGCTAGCAGAGGGAACTAATGGACATATAGATCATGGGCTCCAACGATCCAAGATTAACCGGTTAAACTCATTAACCTTGTTAACCAACATTTGTTAACTACTAGGACACTCCACTATAGCCTAGTAGTTGCACTCCCCTCACTATAGATATATTTCTGTCCATTTGATATAACCATGGTTAGTAAGTCGATCCTTCATAGGTTGTTCGTAACTAGAGCTGGGTCAATTAGCCGTTTTACCCCTAAAGTTACTTCTTGTTCCCTATTTCCCACTGATCCTCTTATGAACAATTGGTTTGTGGTCCAACCAGTAACCCAAATCCCTCTTAGGCCAATGTGTGGGTGGGGCCCCTTGTTCAAGACTTGGAGTCAGTACTTAAGGGAACTACCTCTCTTCTATCCCTAAAAGTGGGTAGGAGCGAATTCCATCTTGCACCCCACGTCCCCAGCTATTCACTCAGTCTTACCCCTGAAATGGGGGGCCTATTGAGTTAGCGAGCTCAAGTCACTCTCACCCATGCAAATCTAAGGATAATTCCGAATGAACAAGGGTTCATGGTTAGCTCAGGATTAAGAGCGAGTTACCTAGGTCATCGAATGAAAAGAAAATCAGTCTCAACAGTAAATGACATTATAAAGAGAGTGATTTTCTTCATGGTCCAATCTTATGCAATACTCATTGCATAGGACACCCCCACTCACATGTCTCCACATATACAATTTAGTGATCACATTGTTTATATCATATACAAAAGTGGGCCGCATCCAGAGTGTCCCATAATAAGGTACTCAGCCTTATCCTTATACTATAGATCATTTTGACTATATACTTGAACTTGATCCACTTTTATGTCTCTACATATAGTTCAAGTAACCATACTATAGCTAGAGTGTTCTTAGTTTATTGGATTTAGATTAATGATCGTAAAGTTCACTTTATTCAATAACAATCTTTACTGAATAAACATCAATAATAACTTTATTGAAAATAGAATATGTCTTTGTTTACAAACTATGAGTTTCAGGACATAAAACCCAATAGTTGCATGTCTATGACTCCAAGACAGCATGCTCATTCCAAACCCCTTTTACTTGCTTTCATGTTAGATACGTCTTTACTATTATTGTTGTGCCACTAAGGGGATGTATGACTAGTCATCAAAATCATATCTACACCCACCCAGACTAGAATTTGCCAAAATGTATTATAGGAGAATGTGACTAGTTGTCAATTCTTTGTACTCGGGTTAATGCTGAGTTTATGAATAGTTGGTTAATAGAGATATAAATAAATTGTGTGTGGACAGATGTCACGGTCACGATTGCCCAAGACGTATTGTCTATGGCTACATGTTGCATGTTTATGGCTCCAAGGCAGCATGCTCATTCCAAACCCCTTTTACTTGTTTTCATGTTAGATAGATCTTTACTATTATTGTTGTGCTACTACGAGGGTGTATGACTAGTCATCAAAATCATATCTACACCCACCTAGACTAAAATTTCCCAAAATGTATTATAGGAGAATGTGACTAGTTGTCAATTCTTCCTACTCGGGTTATATGCTATCAAATCCATTGTTGTTGCTTATTCGCTTTTAGCTTATAATATTTCTAAAAAATTTCTTCCAAACGTGACTCAAGTATAAAGTGTTATTGTCCATGCAGTCTGAATTTCGCACAGTTGACTTGTTCGTCGTCGAATTAGAACAAATGAAGAGAGTAGGTTGTGACCCTCACGCCATGACAAGCAAAGTGGCATCCCTCAAGAGGTGCCCATCCGGCCATATGCGGGCAAATATAGAAGAGTGCCATGATGCGATCGAGGAGGACGTTGCATCATCCAACACACCACCATGCAAAGTGGGCATTGAAGACATGTTAAGACAGAGACATCAACATGAAGGGCAAAGATAGGTTTGTTGAAGGGTTGGGTAGGACCATGGGCCTTATCCTCAAAAGTTGGGGTTTTGGAAGGAATTTGGGCATGCGGTTCGGGAGTTAAGTCGGAAATATGAATGCACGCCAAGTTTGGTGTCAATTGAAAATGATGAAATGATTTTCTAAAAACTTTCTTCTAAATGTGACTCGAGCATAAAGTGCTATTATTTTCCCTACAGTCTGAATTCGCATTTATTCTATTTGATATGATTGTTGAGGGCATTTCGAGAATCAAACTTGAGACCTCTTACACCTGAAACAAGAATCATACCACTAGACCAAATGCCCTTGTAGTGGATTGTTTGACTATTTACATGAGTTGGGCTTGGAGCATGCGTATAGGTTAAAAATGAAATGGTTGGATGCAGGTTGCGAATGAGGATTGGGGCACGGAAGGTTTTTTCTTTACCACAAATGGACTTTAGGCTAGTGAATCTCAAATTTTAGTTCAAACGGAATGCGAATGCATGTTTGGTTAAACCAAATTTTGACACTCAAAATTTCATTCAAATTTGTGGGATTAAGTGGCGAACATGCAAGTTTGGTTAAACCATATATTGACACACAATATTTTATTAACTCAAACATGGATTTTTCTATTTCGTGAAGTCAACATTTTGACTTTCTTTATTTTAATTCAACAATTAATTTAAATAATTAATTTCAAATAAAAATCCTTTAGCATATAGTCCCTCGTTCTCCTAAGATACTTCAGGATATTCTTAACGGCAGTCCAATGAGCACGTCCCAGATTGAATTGATATCTACTGATAACTCCCACAACATAGCATATGTCGGGTTGGGTACAATTTAGATTCCAAGAACAAACTGAGCCTCTCCCAAATCATTCATTTGGAATTGTGTGGCTAGCCAATACTTAATGTCGGTCAGAAATCCCACATCATTTCCAATGAGTAGGATATCGTCAACGTACAACACCAAGAAAACTACTGTAGAGTTGACTATCTTTTAGTAAACACAAGGTACGTCAACATTCTGTTTAAAGCCATAAGATTTGATTGCAGTATCAAATTTCATAATCATAAAATGTGGCAATGGACAAGAGTATTCTAATCAATTTACGCATAGCAACTAAAGAGAAAGTTTCTTCATAGTCCACACCCTCTCTTTGGGTTTAACCCTTTGCTACAAGTCGAGCTTTAAAAGTTTGTACCTTACCAACTTGGTCTCGTTTCCTCTTGTAGATCCATTTGCAACCAATAAGTTTTACCCAATTTGGTTGATCTACAAGTTCCCAGACTGAATTGAAGTACATTGACTCCATTTCAAGATTTATGGTTTTGTTCCACTGATCTCTATCTTCATCATTCATTGCCTATTTATAGGTCAATGGATCCTCAACGTCATTGTCAGGTATGATGACCTGTGTTTCTGCCAAGCCCAAGTAACGATCGGGTTCAGTTATAACCCTCCCACTACGTCGAGACATTCTCAACTCTTGAGAAGGATGTGGTTGACCAAAAGTGCGAGCTCCATCAACAACTCTTGTTGAAGGACCAGCCTGATCAACAACTCTTGTTGTTTTATCAGTAGCTTCTTTAGAAATCTCACTCAATACTAATTTGTTGTGTGGTTGATGATTTCTTACGTGGTCTTCCTCCAAGAATGTAGCGTTTATTGATACAAACACTCTATTTTCTTGAGGGTCATAAAACATACCACCTTTCGTCTCTTAAGGGTATCCTACGAATAGGCATAATTTTGAACAACATTCTAATTTCTCGAGGTATTGCACCAACACATGTGCTGGGAATCCCCAAATCCTGAAGTAATGTAAACTACTTTTACGCCCTCTCCATAACTCATAAGGTATCTCTGAAACACTTTGAGAAGGAACCATGTTCAAAATGTATGCAACAGTCTCCACTACATATCCCCTAAACGAATTAGGTAATTGAGCGAAACTCATCATAGACTGAACCATGTCTAATAGAGTTCTATTTTTCCTTTCTGATACACCGTTTTGTTGGGGTATACCAGGGGCTGAGAGTTGAGACGTTATTCCATGTTCTTTCATGTAGTCCTAGAATCTTAAGTCAATATACTCTCCACCTCAATCTGATCGAAGTGTTTTAATAGTTTTTCCTAATAGATTCTCAACCTTAGTCTTATACTCTCTTAACTTTACAAGAGATTTGGACTTGTGATGCATTAGGTAAAGATAATCATACCTTGAATAATCATCAATAAAACAAATGAAATATTCATACCCTCCTCATGCTTTGACATTCATTGGACCACAGAGATCTGTATGCACGAGTTCTAAGGTTTCTTTGGCTCTATAACCTTTTTCAGAAAAAGGTCGTTTAGTCATTTTACCCTCAAGACAGGACTCACATGGAGGTAAAGAGTTGTCTTCTAACTCATTTAGAAGTCCTCTTTTAACCAGTCTCCGAATCCTATTGAGATTAATGTGGCCTAGTCTTAAGTGCCAAAGATAGGTATTAGGAGAAATCTTTTGTCGTTTATTTAGAGTTTTAGCTGTTTTAAACATCTCGGTATTTAAAACAACTTTTGTTTCGCTCGGTTTTAACATATATAAGTTGTTTTCTAGTTTTGCAGAACAAATATGAATACCTCCTTTGAAAATGAACACTTCATTGATTTCAAAAGATACTTTATACAATTGTTCTAATAAACAAGAGATAGATATTAGATTTCTTTTCATTCTAGGAACAAAAAATACATTATCTAATATAATGAATCTATCTCTGAAAAACAACTTTAAATTTACTACTGATCTTCTGAGACAACTTCTCTTGTTTCAACCCTGAGTGTTATCTCGCCTTCCGCAAGCGTTCTTCAGGAACTAGTTTCTTGAAAAAAAGAACAAATTTGATTAGTGGCCACTGAATCTAGTATCTAGGTTGAGTGATCATACTCTACCAAACATATTTCTACAACTAGTAAATCATATTTACCTTGTTGTGCCTTTTCGACTTTTTCTCTGCAAGGTATTTTGGACAGTGACTTTTTTCATGCCCGTTTTTATTGCAATGGAAACATTTTTCATTATCTGCATTTTAAACCTTGCATTTGCTGTCAGTAGGAATTTTATCTTTCCCCTTACCCTTTTTGTCATATGCATCCCAAACTATTTGGCTTGCATTTGAGCCGGGGTTTAAGGGACATTCCTTATTTAAAGCAAACCTTAAATCATCATTTGCAAGTATTGTGTTTAGGTTTGATTTCCTTGTTACGTAATTGTCGTCGTTTAATTTCTCAGAAGCGAGTAATTGTAATATTGAGCTTGACATGAGATTTAAAACAAATTCTACTAGTGAATTGACTTAATCTTTTTAATCCAATCTGGTGTAGCAAATGTAATAATGTACCCAAAAATTATTAATTGACAATGATACTTTAGTGAGTTAGAGAAATTGCCACGGGCAGTCAATCACTCCTTCACTAAACCAAGACATTCTTGACTTAAACACTAATCACAGAATAACTCTTATTCCTCTAGCGTTTTAGTTATCGCCACTTTGGTCAAGAATATACTAACTCTTAGTAATTGTTCGTAAGTGTGATCCACCATTTTCAGACCTCAGAGATCGGCCTCAACAATCTATCAAATGAAAAGGCCAAAGTTGGGAATGTACCTAAGAAATCCTATCCATTTCTGGAGTTTGTGTTTTTCCGACTCCCATGTTACGACCCTCCGAATGAGTGGTTGCTCTAGGACAACATGCAGGCGGAACATGGGAATCTCACGGTGCAACCTAGTGGTGCAGACCATAGGATGTGTTGATATACTTCCTTCTTCTCCCACTTACTATAAATACTTTCTCTATTCACCTTGTTATTGACTCATGCAAATACCTTTTGAATGGAGACCACTCCCAAGGCGACACGAGTACTAGCATGAATCTCACGGTGTGAATTTTTCAGAGAGCGTAAAAAGAAAAAGATGTATCTCATATACCTTTTTCCTCCCACCAAGTATTTTAGACGGTTTGGTATACTTATTACTTAGGTATATTCCGACTAATTAAATATACTTAAGGTGATTTCTCCAAATATAACATTTATACTCGATTTTTACCTATGATGTCTAGGTGATTTTTCATTTTTTTTTTTAAAAATATTCTTACATCACTCACGCATGCTCATAAAACTAGGCTAATTAAGCTCAAGTACTGACCCGATCTCTAGGTAGCAGGTGTTCCATAAACCGTCAACTTAAGTACCTCTAGCCTTAGACAAGATCATGCCAGGTGAGCTTTCTTGTAACCGCAGTTTTACAAGATATCGACCTATTTTAACTATTAAAATTGATCGTGCTTGGTTGCTAACCTTAAGTGAGCATGCATTTATCTTTGTTATAGATTTTAACGTCTATCTCATTTTATGACGTTGAAAATAACCTATAACATGCTGTATATAACAATTATATAATCATTCATTCCATCCAATAATATAACAATTTATATCTATCACTCATGGAACCCTAAACATGCATTCTATACATTATAACACTTATAACATACTTGGAATGCATGAAACATGCTTAGCCAATGGTGGGATTTTAAATCTATATGATATACTTTATGCATATACATTTTCTGTTTAATTAGAACATACATTCATAATGCGTAATTAATTAAACACATTAAAGTGGATTGGTTTTGGCATTTTAAAGCAAGCAATTAACTAAATTATTACATTAATAATTAAAAATAACTTGAACCGCTCCCGAGGATCACGTACAGGCCAAACCAACCCTTAAAAATATTGAACCGGACCATAGCTGGCAGAAAAAAACACCCAAACCGCCTCTTCCATCTTCTTTTTCAGTTCAGCTTGCTATCTCTTCCATTTTCGAACAATTACAACCTAAAATAGACTCTAATGACTCCATAAAAATTACAGACCTTTCTTCACTCATTAAAGCCCATACACATTAGGCCAATTACAATATTTGAATACAATGGAAGCATAAAAAAAATGCCAAAACCATAAACATCCACTTTAGCAACCACAAAATTTCATTCATAAAATGGTACCCACCATGCTCAAATTAATGTAAATAAAGTGCCTAAAACTTGCTCTGATACCTATTGATGGTGCTACTATAACACGTGCGGAAGAAATTTGGATCTTAAGCACTCTAAGTACATCAATTATAGTAAATTACCTAGCATGTTCAAAAGCATTAAAACTCAATGAGTTTGTATACTAACCTTTTGTAGTTTAAATTTCTTTTTCCTCACGAACCGATTTCGATCCACCACTAGTGTCTTCCCTACTATTCTCTGGCCTTAGAATGGGATTGTGGAATCCAGTGAGTGACTAAACTTGATAGGAATTTAGTATATGTAAAGAGAGAGTTTTGAGCGATTTTCTCAAAGTTTTTCGAGCAAACTTTCCATGTACCTTAATCACTCTATTTATATAGTCATATTTGCATGATATTTGTATGTTCATGCAAATTTGAGATTACCAAATTTTGACACTCAAAATTTCACTCAAATTTGTTGGATTATGTGGCAAGCATGCAATTTTGAATTAACCAAATTTTGACACTCAAAATTTCATTCAAATTTGTGGGGTTTATTTGACAAACATGCATATTTGGTTAAACCAAATTTTGACACTCAAAATTCCACTTCAATTTGTGGGATTATGTGGCAAACATGCAAGTTTGGTTAAACAATATATTGACACACAATATTCCACTAACTCAAACATGGATTTTTCTATTGGGTGAAGTCAACATTTTTTACTTTCTTTAAATAATTAATTTCAAATCAAAATAATATGAAATAATTAATTAAACAATTTAATTTAAATTTAACATTAAATAAAATGTCAATCCTAATGAATTCCGGCACATATTAATTATGAATCCCTATTCATAATTAAAATATTTAAATCTTCTTTAAATATCTCAAATTCTCTCTTTTTGTTTAATTCACAATTAAAACAAAATGCGGTTAAATATGTCCTATATATTTAGAATATATTCCCTAATTTTAATTTGAACACTTCGAACTCACTCGTCACACTATTCTAAGGTTTAGTCCGATATGGGCTAGCAGGGGGACCTAATGGACCTACAGATCATGGGCTCCAACGATCCAAGATTAACCGGCTAAACTCATTAACCTTGTTAACCAACATTCGTTAACTATTAGGACACTTCACTATAGCCTAGTAGTTGCACTCCCCCTCACTATAGATATATTTCTGTCCATTTGATATAACCATGATTGGTAAGTTGATCCTTCACAAGTTGTTCGTAACTAGAGCTGAGTCAATTTACCATTTTACCCCTAAAGTTAATTCTTGTTCCTTGAGTCCCACTGATCATCTAATGAACAATTGGTTTGTGGTCCAACCACCAAACCAAATCCCTCTCGGGCCAATGAGAGGGTGGGGCCCCTTGTTCAAGACTTGGAGTCAGTACTTAAGGGAACAACCTCTCTACTATCCCTAAAAGTGGGTAGGAGTAAATTCCATCTTACACTCTATGTCCCCAACTATTCACCTAGTCTTACCCTTGAAATGATAGGCTTATTGAGTCAGCGAACTCGGCCACTCTCACCCATGAAAATCTAAGGATAATTCCAAATAAACTGGAGATCATAGTTAGCTCAGGATTAAGTTCGAGTTACTTAGGTCATTGAATGAAAAAATCAGTCTCAACAATAAACGACATTATAAAGTGAGAGTGGTTTTCTTCACGGTCCGATCTTATGCAATACTCATTGCATAGGACGCCCCAAATCACATGTACAATTTAATGATAACATTGTTTATATTATATACAAAAGTGGGCCGCATCCATAGTGTCCCCAAATCATTTTGACCATATACTATAGATCATTTTGACTATATACTTGAACTTGATTCATTCTGATATCTCTACATATATTTCAAATAATCATACAAAACCCAACAAATATAATCAATTCTACTAATTGATCCTATGCTTGAACTTGATTCACTCTATACTTGAACTTGATTCATAATCATACAAAACCCAACAAATACAATCAATTCTACTAATTGAGATACGGGTAAAAGAAGAGTAACAGAGATGCGGGCAATCGATCCCTATACCTCTCGCATGCAAAGAGAGCACTCTACCATCTTAGCTACATCCCGACAATTCTTACATCACAAAACTCATAGGTCCCGTCATCAATAAATAGTGAAAATGAAAGACTATCTCTCCTCATTCTATCATAAATAAGAAAAAATTGAAAAGAAATAATATATTTAACAATTGATAGTATTCTTTGGAGATGAATGGTAACGATCCCCGCACCTCTCGCATGCAAAATGATTACTCTACCATCTGAGCTACATCCTCACAATTATCCCTTCTCATTATGTCGTAAATAAGAAAAAATTGAAAAGGAAATAATATATTGTGATTTTTCTTTTCTTCAATTTTGTACCAGCTGTCCGAAAGTGTCATTTTTCTCCACAATTTCAACACTTTGCGTTTGGTTTGTTTGGAGATTTTTATCGATTCCTTTATTTCGATCGCCCATGTTTGTTTGGGCTCTCATGAATTGTGTCGTCTTCTCTTTGATGATGTTGAACGTCGTGTTTCTGGACAGCGTCAACCAAATCAACCTTAAAGCGTGACGATCCTTGAGTTTCCACTCCTCCGCAGTCATCTCGAATTTCATCAAACTTCAATTTATCATATCCTCGTGAACTGTTGTCGTCTTCTCTTTGATGATGTTGAACGTTGTGTTTCTAGACAGCGTCAACCAAATCAACCCTAAGGCGTGACGATCCTTGAGTTACCACTCCTTGTTTTTGGACAGCGTCATCCAAATCAACCTTAAGGCGTGACGATCCTTAAGTTTCCACTCCTCCGCGGTCATGGTATCCAGCTTCACCCCAAAAGGGGTTTCTAAAGATCTTTTTGGTACATATAATCTTGTTCATGCTAGAAACTGATATCAAATCCATCAAACTTTTAAATTCTTGTCTTTAAACTTTTCATTTTCACAGATCATGGTGAATCTCGCCTCGATATCAATTATTAGGATCACAAATGTAACGAGATATATTGACTAAAGTCTTTGAAGATGAAGATCCAATCTAGTTAGCTAATTTTCACTTGTAAGTAAGCATGTTAACATTGAATTATTCTAATAGTCAAGGGTTATCAAATAAACCAACCGAAACAAAAAAATAAAAAATAATTTGGTATAATTGTGGTGGATTTCATGAATAGAACTCAAGATCTCTTGCATCCAAAGCTAGAATCATACCACTAGACCAAATACCCTTCTAATGGATCAATCATTTTTAGTTACTAGTCCATGTCTTTTGTGTGCCTCAAGATTTGAAATTTATCCACGTGTTTTTTTGTGCTTTAGAACCTACTATTATTGTCACGTTAATTTCACATTGTCCATCACATTGGATATACTTCAATTAATATTATTAAGAAATATTGACATAAATGAAGTTCATATCTTATAATTCCTACCTTGTACCTATGAGATTATGAATGGCCCAGCTCAAATTATTTTAGTTGAAGCTGCATTGCTTAAAATTTTACAACAAACTAAGTTTTTGAAAACAACTTTTGTTTTATATTTATTTTTTAATTTTTTTAACTTTTTAATTTTTTATTTTTTTAATTTTAGTTTTCAAAACCTACATTGATATGTCAAAACTACTTTTTTGCTACTCTTTAACAATATTTATATGGTAAAATGTGAACTTCTTTTTACTACTAGTTTACTTCTATCTCATATTAAAAAAAAAAAAAAAGTGCAAGTAAACACAATTCCTCTTTTATTGTTATATATACTTACTCCATTTGTATTTACTACATTTTAAACAAAAGTTCACGGTTATTAATAAACACAAATGACAACTATTATATGCTATCTCTACAAATGAGTGATACTATGAATTCCTCTAAACGAGAATGGTTCTATGAATTGTTTTATTATATGCCATCTCTACAAATGACAACTATTATATGCTATCTCTACAAATGGCAAACATTAGTCTCAAGACTTTTGATCTATTATATGCCGATCTCTACAAAATTATATGCCATCTCTACAAATGGCAAACATTAGTCCCAAGACTTAATATATTCTTAGAAATAATAGGCAATAATCCAATTTATCCCACACCATACTTTTCAAGATTGACTTAAAAACTTAACATCCCCATCTTTTTTTATGTAGCAAACCACATTTAAACGCGTATACAAATCATGCAAAGAGAGCACTCTACCAAGCTACATCACCACAATTCTTACATAACAAAACCCAAAACTACCGGTCATCAATAATAGTGAAAATGAAATAATATTTCTGATCATTATGTCAAAAATAAGGAAAAATTGAATAGAAATAAAATATTAATAACGTATAGTTTCTTTAGGTCATAAATAAGAAAATATTGAAAAGAAATAATACATTTAGTAATCGATAGTCTTCCTTTGGGGATGCATCCCCATAACTCTCACATGCAAAGAGTGCTCTATCATCTATCCCCACAATTCTAGCATCACAAAGCCCTAAATTTTCCATCATCAATAATAGTGAAAATGAAGAAATATCGCTACTCAACATGTCAAAAGAAATAACATATTTAATAATAGATAGTTTTATTTTAGAGATGCAAGGTATCAATCCTTGTACGTTTTATTTTAGAGATGCAAGGTATCAATCCTTGTACCTCTTGCATGCAAAGCGAGCGCTCTACGATCTGAAATATATCCCCACAACCATCCTTAATCATTATGTTGTAAATAAGAAAAAATTGAAAAGAAATAATATATTTAGTAATCAATTCATTTGAAGAAGCAAGGTATTGATCTCGTACTTTACATGTGGGAAGCTCTACCATTTAAGCTACATCCCACGATTCTTGCATTAGAAAACCCAAAATTTCATGTCATCAATAATTGTGAAAAATGAAAAAATATCTCGGCTCATTATGTCATAAATAAGGAAAGATTGAGTAGGAATAAAATATTAATAACAATTAGTTTCTTTTCAGATGCGGGGTATCGATTCCCCTAAACTTCACGTCATCAATAAAAGTGAAAATGAAAAACTATCTCTGCTCATTAGGTCATAAATAAGGAAAGATTTAATAGAAATAAAATATTAATAACAAATAATTTCTTTTGGAGAAATGTGGGGTACCGATCCCCGTACCTCTCGCATACAAAGAGTGCACTAAACCATCTTACCTACATCCCCACAATTCTTACACTACAAAACCCTAAACGTCCCTTCATTAATAATAGTGAAAATGAAAAACTACCTTTGCTCGTTATGTTAGAAATAAGATTAATAATTGATAGTTTTCCTTTGGAGATGCATGATAGTGATGCCCGTACCTCTCGCATGCAAAGCAAGCGCTCTACCATTTAAGCTACATCCATACAATTCTTACATCACAAAACTTTTAAACTTCTCATCATGAATATAGTGAAATTGAAAAAATATCTCTGCTCCTTATGCCATAAATAAGGAAAGATTGAACATAAATAAAATATTAACAACAAATAGTTTCTTTTGGAGATTCAGGGTATCTCGATCTCCATACCTCTTACATGCTAAGTGACCACTCTAACATCTGAGCTACATCCCCCAATACATGCACCAAAAAACACTAAAGTTTCTATCATCAATAATAGTGAAAAATGAAGAAATATCGCTACTCAACATGGCATGACAAAGGAAAAATTGAAAAGAAATAACATATTTAATAATAGATAGTTTTATTTTGGAGATGTGGGGTATCAATCCCCGTACCTCTCACATGCAAAGCGAGTTCTACCATCTGAGCTACATCCCCACGATTCTTATGCCATTGCGAACATGCTTAAGTTTTGATATCTTTTTTCAAATTCCTTTATGTCGACTTTGTTGCCCAACAATTGGTATAGAGAAGTTAAGAGGTATGTTTGAAAAGTAAATAATAGGAACAACAAGTTTATATAAATATGAAATCCTTCGATAAGAAAAGATTTAAACATAGGGGCATTTGAGTTTGCACCCTAACTGAGGTCGTACCACTAAACCAAATGTCTTTTCTTAAATACCCAATATTTTTAGCTTCTTCTTAAATATATTTTTCTCTGAATGGTTAGACGGCAATAAAATGAAAGTTGATGGTCTAATATTTTACTTGTAAGTAAGGCATGTTATATTGAATTGTTATAATATACCAGGGTTATCAAATAAACCAACAACCCAACAAAGGAAACAAGCTAATCAATTTGGGTTGTATTGATTCGGTTCAATTCATCCGTTTGTTGGATTTAATTCTTCTATTTTTCCTCGTATGACAACAAAATAAAGTTGTATTGAATGCACCTTAGTTTCATTTATAACAAACTCATATGAAACATAATTTCATTAATAGTACTTAGAGTTGGAGAATTAATAAACGTCTTTGATATTTTTTATAAATACCAAAAAAAAAAAAAACAATAATAAGTATCATCTAGTATTGATATATATATATATATGAATATAAATACTAATAACAAAACCTACTTAGTTGGGAGGTTAAAAAATCTTTTTATTATTAATAATTAAGATTTTTTAACCTCCCAACTAAGTAGGTTTTGTTATTAGTATTTATATTCACACATATATATACTTTTCAAACATACCTCTTAACTTCTCTATACCAATTGTTGGGCAACAAAGTCGACATAATGTAATTAGAAAAGAGATATCAAAACTTAAGCATGTTGGCAATGGCTTTACCATTCAACAGCAACCTAAAGTCTTTCTTTACCAATTGTTCCTATTATTTACTTTTCAAACATACCTCTTAACTTCTCTATACCTATTGTTGGGCAACAAAGTCGACATAAAGTAATTAGAAAAGAGATATCAAAACTTAAGCATGTTGGCAATGGCTTTGCCATTCAACAGCAAAAAACTTCTCTATTAAGTTTGATAGTTTAATTAGATGCAATAGAGGGTTTGATAGTTTTAAATTTTTAGGCATTTTGTTGAATGATTTTATATTGTGAATGTAGATAATTTAATTAGATGTGATAACTTTGGGATTGATTCATGGTATTGAGTCATAGATGTAGAATGTGTCTTGGAGAACAAAACAATAACATAATAAGAACAAAGAGCTTTCTACTAGACCTGCTTAAAATTTGGATAGGCATACTCACCGAAAGTGGGAAACGTGAAATGATATTAAGAGCATTATCATTATAGTTTTAATTGCCTTAATTTTTGTTTTTCTTCCTCGTTTTTTTTTTCTTTATTTCCTTAGATGGTAAGTATAAAGCCTTGGGATGTAAAGAAAGACTTTAGGTTGCTGTTGAATGGCAAAGCCATTGCCAACATGCTTAAGTTTTGATATCTCTTTTCTAATTACTTTATGTCGACTTTGTTGCCCAACAATTGGTATAGAGAAGTTAAGAGGTATGTTTGAAAAGTAAATAATAGGAACAACAAGTTTATATAAATATGAAATCCTTCGATAAGAAAAGATTTAAACATAGGGGCATTTGAGTTTGCACCCTAACTGAGGTCGTACCACTCAACCAAATGTCTTTTCTTAAATATCCAATATTTTTAGCTTCTTCTTAAATATATTTTTCTCTGAATGGTTGGACGGCAATAAAATGAAAGTTGATGGTCTAATATTTTACTTGTAAGTAAGGCATGTTATATTGAATTGTTATAATATACCAGAGTTATCAAATAAACCAACAACCCAACAAAGGAAACAAGCTAATCAATTTGGGTTGTATTGATTCGGTTCAATTCATCCGTTTGTTGGATTTAATTCTTCTATTTTTCCTCGTATGACAACAAAATAAAGTTGTATTGAATGCACCTTAGTTTCATTTATAACAAACTCATATGAAACATAATTTCATTAATAGTACTTAGAGTTGGAGTCTATGAGTATTTCATAACCCTAAGTGCAAATAATGTTCCATTAAAAATGAGATAAACTTTAATTAAGTAACAGAAACTTTAAATTAGTTCATGGGGAGCTTCAATTACTCTATACTAGTTAAAATCTTTAGGATTGACTAATTGGACGAGTTCATTGATTTAGGGAATTTTTTGTGTAATTATCAACTACAACTTATGTTTTCAAATTTTTAGGTCATAATTTAGGTAGTTGGTGTTATGAGTTGTAAACTTGTTTCTTTGCATAATATGGATTTAGTTGAACTGTTATTACCTATAAGATGGAGAAAGAAATTGTCTTTGAAATGACTAATAGACCTAGGTTCATCATTGTTGTCTTTTAACTTTGATTTTGCAAAAAGCTTAAATAATATAAACTATTATGTCATAAGACCTTTAAGGTAAATCAGGAATATACCCTACACATCATTCAAGATGGCAATAAAATGGAGTTAAATTGAACCCATTTAGTTTCATGTTTGACGTGTTCAAGATAAAGCATAATTGTATTTATGATATTGAGCTTTGGAGTCTATAAGAACTTAATGATCATAAGAGAAATTTCTGTTTTATTAGAGGAGATCAACTTTATTTAAGGTACTAGGAGTTCAAATTGGCTTAAGAGCGTGCTCATTTTATCCATGTTCTCTACTTCCTCCCATTTCCTCCTCTTCCTCTATCACATTCTTTATTTCTCTGCCCATTTCTCAATCTCCAACTCATCCTTTCTTTATCCCTAACCAATGCGAATTTGAATAAAGAAGGAGAAAAAGAAAGAGAGTGAAGGAAGTCGGTATGGATTTAGCTTTGGAACTAGAAATCGATGAGTATGATCTAACGAACATCAATACAACAAAATTAGTGACTTCTCTTTGGACCAGCCAGGTAAGTGGTGTTACTATTGGCTTGGTTGGATGAATTGTGTGAGTATTAACAATGCATGCTTCGTAGCCCCTCCACGTGCCGTACTTTGCGAGTGTTTGACATGTATTATGCTATGTTATGCTGTAACACGAGTTGAAATGAGGATTAATTTCTCAATTTTTTTAAAAGTTCAAATTTTTAGGAATTTATTGAGAGGTTTAGAGACCAAATTTAAATATGTTATGGAAGAAAAAAATAGTTAAAAAAATTAAAAAAAAAAAAAAAACTCATTAACGGTATAAAAGAAAATAGTAAAAAAATAGGAAAATGAGTCAAAATTAATGCTAGGGTAAAATTTTAATTTTAACCCATTTTTACTAAGTAGGGGATAGTAAGATCCCTAATTATAGTTCAATAAAGAGGAAAATGAAAGAAAACAAGAGCGAAAAAGAAGAATATAATTAGAGTTCAATAGAGTTAGATGCTCATATGTGCAAGTCTATTCACACTACTGTAGGGTGTATAAACATGGTTGCTGTTACTACGAGTTGTGTATAGGGTTCACCCTACAGTGGTGTATAGGGTTCCAGATTTTGTGTCATGCTACCACCATGACACCCTTCACGATCTTCTCCAAACTCTTTCGAAACTCGGCTGCATAACATATGCTATCCAACTGACCATTAGAGACCAGATTCTTCTTGAGATCAAGAATATTTTTTATATCCTATAATGTCCATTCATTTCCTACCAGAGTTTGTATGTAGACATCTCTCTTTCCTTCAATCTCCAACGTTTTTTGTCGGCAAGATACACCTTCCTAAAATTTTCTTATTTGAAATTTTGAAACAATTTCTTACTTGAAGAAAAATGAAACGAAAGCAACCTGAATCTAAAATTCAGAATTCAACTGGGCTGCTCACACTAAGAATTAGAGCATCCTTAGTATCTTTTACCGAATAGATAGAATCATTATCATCTTAAAATTTGTGATTTTGTTTTTCTTCAATTTTGTACCATCTGTCCGAAAGTGTCATTTTTCTCCACAATTTCAACACTTTACATTGGTTTGTTTGGAGATTTTTTTCGGTTCCTTGATTTTTATCGTCCATGTTTGTTTAGGCTCTTTGATTTACTTCTTTCCCTTCGATCAACACTGAGAGCATTGCCTGATGAATCTCTAATTTCCCATTTGAGAATACTTTCGCTGACATCTCAAATTTCATCAAACTTCAGTTTATCAGATCCTCGTGAACAGCTGATTGCAGCAACAACAGTATACCACGACTCAGGTAAAGATGACATCAAAATCAATGCTTTAATTTCATTTTTTAACATAATTTCCACCGAGTTCAATTGACTTTCAATCACGTTTAACTAATTTATATGATCTACAAAAAGCTACCTTCAGACATTTGTAGATTGAACAACCTCTACATCAAATACACCTTGTTCACAGCCGACGGATTTTCGTACATATTTTACAACACCTTCAATAGGCCCGATGTCGTCTTCTCTTTGATGTTGTTGAACGCCATGTTTCTGGACAGCGTCAACTAGATGAACCCTAAGGCATGACGATCCTTGAGCTTTTACTCCTCTGTGATCATGGTATCTGGCTTCACCTCTAAAAGAGGTTTCTGAAGATCTTTCTGGTACAGATAATCTTCAATCATCTTCTAGAAACTGATATCGAATCCATCAAACTTTTTAATTTCAGTCTTTGAACTTTCCATCTTCACAGACGATGGTGAATCTTGCCTCGCTCTGATACCAGTTATTAAGATCACACAACAACGCACAAACTCGATCAAAATGAACATGAAAAACATGATAGAGAAAATGCAAGGAGAAATATTGACTAAAGGTTTTGTATTAATGACTTTCGGTATGCAAATATAGAATATGAAGAATGAGGAGTGTACATTTTGAAACAATGGACTGATGGGTAAATATATGATTTCAGTTTATTATATATATATATAGCTTTAATAGATACAACCGCCTGCTATATATAAATATTTAGTATATATATCTATCAGATTTTAAACTACTTCCATTGTAATTTCAATCACTCTACCAAGATTAAAAATTTTGAGTTGGCTAATTGGACATCAATTCTCTAACGTTAGGCTATAACTTAGATAGTAACCATTATAATATTAATGAGCATAAGAGTTACCATTCTTTCATAGACCATATGTGTTATAGTTTAAAGAATATATATATATATATATTATGTATGTCGAGGTCTGGATAAAGCACAAAGTAGCAAGGAACACCATTGTCGACTCTAGAACCACCCACAACTCATAATTGAGACCAATGCAAAATATTTGAACATCATTTGGCATCGAGATACAAAAAAGATGAACGCCATCAAATTGGAAGCTTTACCTGTCTTAAGAGCCACAATGAGAACTCTAATCAAGCTGGAGCCTTGGACTAGGCAAATCATTCTTTGATAGTTGAAATGGATGACTTTGACGTCGTGTTAGGGATGAACGTCCTACTAGAACACAAAGTCATTTACAAGTCCCTAGCAAAATTCCTAATAGTAACGGAGTCTAATCCAACGATCATTCAGAAAAACATCCATCAACCAAGAGGGGTGAAAATGATGTCGATACTACAGTCGAGAAAGAATCTTAGCCATGATGAATCTACGCTTGCTGCTATTGTTGTAATTGAAAAGGGGAGCTCGAGTGAGCCAACCTCAATAGAAACCTTGTTGCCATTACATGAACACAACGACACAAAATAAGAAGGTCAGATAATGGATTTATCCCCACTAGGAGAGATAAATCACAAGATTAGTTTTATGTTGTAGTCGAGATCACCTGTCACAAACATATGTCATGCGGCTGAGCCTGAGCTAGCTAAATTCTATGAAAAGCTAAAATGACTTGTTAACAGTCGAGTTTATTAGACTCGCAAAGGCTCTTATTAGTGATCACTCAAATACTGGGCAAAGACACCAAGCCAATGCCTCTATTGGAGAAGGGAGACAAAAACAAGCCACTAAAGCAACACATGTTCACACAGAAATACCAGACGGATGAAGAGAAGGGTCAGTCGAAAGTGTCATTAACAATAATTTCAAGAAAAATAGAGAGTTCATATAAGTTAACGTCAGATGAACTTCGAGTTCAAAGCAACAAGAACCAAAGACTGGTGCGAAAATACTATGGACTAATCAAAGTTATCCACAAGATTATGAAGATATCATATAGGATCCAATTGCTCTTGTGGATGCGGACTAACCTTGTTGTCCACGTCAGTAACTTGAAACGTTATTATTCTGACCAAGAAGACATCAAGCAGAAGCAGGTGGTATGACGTCATGCAAAGAAGAAAAAATTTCATGCGAAGAAATTAGGAAAGACACCAACAGAGAAGACATGAAGAGTCAACGAACCGAGAAGTAATTTTCAACAGCTCCTAGTAGATTGGAAGAGACTCCTCATTTTGAGATCAGCTGGAAGCGCATCGAGAGACCTAAAGTCAGCCTCATCCTACAATGCAGAGTTTATAAAGAGTTGGTTGATAGAGATATCAATAAATTGTGTGGGGACAGATGTCACGGTCACGATTGCCCAAGGCGTGTTGTCTATAGCTGCATGTTGCATGTCTCAGCCATTTTTGTAAATAATTTGTTGTCCAAGGCGGCATGTGTTGTAAATTGTCATAAGGTATTCTTTAGGACTGATTAGTCCTATTCCTTGGGACTTTAAGTTTCTTTCAGCTGATATTTTTAGGTTCAACCATGATTGTAAAGGCTATATAATGCCATGCTTAGAATTAATAAAAAAGCACTTGAGATCCAATTGTTTATGTTCTCAGCTCAGCTGCTGAAATTATCAAAATTTTGTGTGTCACATTTTATTTATTAAGAGACATATTGGTGAGAGTCTTTGTGGTGTGATAGTGAGGAACTTCTTATCTCCGAACCACATAAATATCTTGGCGTCTCTTTGTGTAATTCCGTTCATTGGTGTTTTGAGTACATTTGTTCCGCTTTCGGCGCACAACAAGTGGTATCAGAGCTTGATTGTGGTATTTGGGGTATTGTGAAAGTTTTGGCCTCATCGACCACCAGACGTGCTCACAATCGTGCTTATTTGGGTTGGATTGATTCGATTTAGTTTATCAATTTGTTTGATTTAATTCTTATTTTGCCTTGTATGACAAGAAAATAAAGTTGTATTGAATTCACCTTAGTTTCATTTATGACAAACTCATATGAAACATACTAGCAATAATAGTACTAAGAGTTGGAGTCTATAAGCATTTCATGAACTTAAGTGCAACTCATGCTTCTTTAAAAATGAGATAAACTTTAGTTAAGTAACGGGAACTTTAAATTACTTCATGTGGAGCTTTAATTACTATATGCTAGTTACAATCTTTAGGATTGACTAATTGGACACTAGTTCATTGATTTAGGGAAATTTTTGTGTAATTATCAATTACAACTTATGTTTTCAAATTTTTAGGTCATAATTTAGGTAGTTGTTATTATGGATAGTAAATTTGTTTATTTGCATAATATGGATTTAGTTGAACTGTTATTACCCATAAGATGGACAAAGAAATTGTCTTTGAAATGACTAATAAACCAAAGTTCATCGTTGTTATCTTTTAACTATGATTTGCAAAAAGCTTAACTAATATGAACTATCATGTCACAAGAACTTTAGGTAAATAAAGAATATAACCTACACATCATTCGCAATAAAATGGAGTTAAACTAAAAGCACTTTAGTTTCATGTTTGGCGTGTTCAAGATAAAGCATACTTGTATTAATGATATTGAGATTAGAATCTATAAGAATTTAATGATCATAAGAGAAATTATTGTTTTATTAGAGGAGACCAACTTTATTTAAGGTATTAGGAGTTCAAACTGGCTTAGGAGTTGCGTGTGTGCTGATTTTATTCATGTTCTCCCCTGCCTCCCATTTCCTCCTCTTCCTCTATCACATTCTTTATTTTTCTTCCCATTTCTCAATCTCCAACTCATCATTTCTTTATCCCTAACCAATGCCGATTTGGATAAAGAAGGAGAAAAAGAAAGAGAGTGAAGGAAGTCGGTATGGATTTAGTTTTGGAACTAGACATTGATGAGTATGATATAACGAACATCTATATAGGAAATTTAGTTACTTCGCTTTAGGCCAACTAGGTAAATGGTGTTACTATTGGCTTGGTTGGATGAATTGTATGAAGTATTACCAACGCGTGCTCCGTAGCCAATCCACGTGTCGTACTTTGAGAGTGTTTGACATGTATTATGTTATGTTATGCAGTAAAGCGAATTCAAATGAGGATTAATTTCTCAATTTTTTCATTTGGACCCATCTTTCGTAAGTAGAGAATAGTAAGATCTCTAATTAGAGTTCAATAATGAGGCAAAAAAAAAAAAAAAAAAAAAAAAAAAAAAAAAAAAAAAAAAAAAAA